>NC_058134.1:195159531-195210445 GCF_016433145.1 Gracilinanus agilis
GAGAGAGAGAGAGAGAGAGAGAGAGAGAGAGAGAGATATGGAGGGACTGGGAGGGGGAGAGGGAGAAAGAGAGGAGAGAAAAAGAAAGATAAGCTAAGGACAGGGCAGAAAATGAGGGGAGAAAAGACTGAAAGGGGAGTTTTTAACAAAAAATCCCACATTATCCAGGAAGGAAAAATTGCCCAACAGAACTATGAAACTGGGAGTGGGGAAGGCTATCACTCCCATTAGAAGCTAGAGGATAATGAAACACAAATTTTGCTGTAGAGTGTTTTAAAATAATGAAAAATTTTAGAAATGTTTTATTTGTGGTTTCTTTTAGGTAGTGGGAAAGGAGACTAAGAATGCTGGAGGATGGCTAAAGAGAAGGGGAGGGAAAGCTGGTGATGACTAAGAGCTAGGGAAGGAATTTATTTCCTTATGGGTATTGGCTCTCATTTATATAGTGCTTTACTTGATAAAGCCTTTTCCTATTCTTTTGATCATTTCACATTTATGGGAAACATATGAAAAGACATGAAAAACATTTTAATAAGATGGACGGCACAGAGCATGGTCTGAGTGTTGTGTCTACTCACTACATGTAACTCAATATGGTGGCAATACAGCACAATCATAAACTTTGACACAAATGGAGCATGCATTTAGCCTGGGTGTGCCTGATATTTGGATATTTGGGGATTTTGTCTAGTGGCTAAGAATTGGTTACTGAAGAATTAAGCTTCATTGTGATAGCTCTAACTAGCCTATAGACAGATTTGGCAAACCAGGAAGATGTTTAAATTAAAAAATTATTCTTTGCTCAAAGGACAGAAAAAGACAGGTGCCCAGCCAGATTTGGCTTGCAGGGCATAGTCTGCCATAAACTTTTGCCTTAGTTTCTTAGCTTCTCAACTATTGCAGGAACAATACCCCATGCAATCTAGAATAATTTTTTTTAGCAGGTATTAAACTGGGAGTGTAAGTATGCGAACTCCATCTCTATGGGAAGTACCTTCAGATCACTGCATCAATCAAGTTAAGTTATGGAAAACTCATCTAAATGATCAGGGATACCTCTGACCAATTTCCTGTCACACATAAATAATTCCAGTAATTCCCAAATCTTAGATCAATTGCTAATCTCTCCACTGAACACTGGTCTCACATAAACAAATTGGATATCTATTCTTGAATGTCACATAATCATTTCAAATGCAACACATACAAAATGAAATTAAGATTTTCAACCTTCCACCTGCCCCCTTCAAATATTCCTATTTCTGCTAAGAGCCCAGCTATCCTCCCAATTATTGAGATTCTCAACCTTAGATTCATCTATTCAGTTCCCTCTTCCTTGTGCTATAGGAAGTTTTTCCTGAGCTCTCCTCCCTCCCTCAAGGGTAGAGACTGTCTAATTATACATCTCTAACACCTAGTATAGCAAGTGCTATAAGGTATTGTAATGGGCAAATTAACCAAGACATAGTAAAATAATTTAATGTATTAGCTTAAAATAAGCCTTTCAACTTTAAGCATCTTAAAATTTTTTTAATACAGTGTATTTCCCTTTTTGATGTAATTGCTTACTTTACATAATTTGGCATTGAATTCACAAAAATTTGCAACAAGTTCTTCAATTTTTCATTATGAAATTACATATTTATTAAAATGTACACTTGAGAAACCATCCATTTTCCAAAATCTAGCTTTGATTATAGCCAATATATTTTCAATAAAAAGGTTGAAATTAGGTATATCCCAAGGCCAATGAAACATATTTATCTCCATCTCTAGGATAAATTTCTTGACCTTTTTTGACATGTGCCATGGTTTAAGGGTCTACTGTGGTGATTCATTCCCACTTGAGAATTTCTGGAATTCTATTATAATTCTGTTTTTTAGCAGAATTTATTTATCAGAGTTCACCACTGCCTCACTTACATACCTATTAGACTTATAAACCTATTAGAAGGAAAATATACCCAAAATATTTGGGGAAAAGGGTTATTTTATATTCTGGTGAAGAACTCAAATCGTACAGATTTATCTAGATTTCTTCTAAAAATTTTGGTGTGACCTTGAATGAAAGTGTGAGCTTTATAAGTATTGATTACCTTTCTTCAAACATAGCATTCTAATTTTTGCATTATGTTAGCTGTGTCCAATTTTTTATAGAAACAATAAGCAGCTGAATTTTACTGATATACTCACTATTTTTTCCAAATTCAAGAAGCCTTTTCCTTATTATAGAGGAATCAGTAACAACCTCTAAACTAAATAGAGACACTGAGGAAATGGAAAGATGGTAGAGAAAAGTACCTTCACTAAGATGTCTCCATGTACATGTGTAAGTGATACAAAAAATCTTTGAAAGGAATATATTGTTGAATTGAATTGGACAGCGAAAGCTTTGTTCAACAACTTTCAGATTATTAATAACAAGTAGGACATAAAACAGAAGGGTATATGCTAGCCAACATTGTCTAGCACAGAGCCTAAAAAGAAGGATTTACTAGAGATGATGATATTTTGTTAAATTGAATTAAGCCCCAGAATACTTCATAACCTCCTAAATGAGATCTATAAGGTTCAACAGAGTTTGACCTAAGAATCCACCAAAAGAACAAATGGATATTTACTAGCTGTGTGAGCTTGGGCAAGCCACTTAACTTCTGTTTGCCTAAGTTTTCTCTTCTGAAAGATGGAGATAATACCTTCTAGGTGTTTCTGTGAGTATAAAATGAGGCAATATTTATAAAGCACTTTGCAAAACTTAAAATACTGTGTAAATACTCGCTATTATTATACTGATATTATTATTATCCAGACCAAGATCTGTAATTATATGGCCAGATGATAGAGTTGATGGCATATAGCACACATAATGTACAAATGCTAAATTGAAGGGAGTAGACTTGTTTATCTGTTTGAAATTGTGATACTATTTTAATGACCCTAAGTTTCTCCCTAAAACAAAGGCTTCCTTTATTAATACCAACATTATTCCAATGTTATGGTATAGCTATGAGTCATACAACACTCCTCTCTCTGAAGAATTGAAACTAAGGATTATCTAAAGGGCAGACAATGGAGAAATGCATGATGGGTGTGATTAGGATGCAACATACTAAAGACAAGGAATTATGAAGGAAAAGCAAGGAGGAGGATGTCATTACAGAAATGCATGAGAAAATAAATAGTACAGTCACGCAACTAGAATGAAGGCTAACTCGTGTTCCTTTTGTACCCTTGTAATGTCAAGTGAAAGCGAAAAGAGCTCCTATTGGGTAGGTTTCCTATTATAATGGATATCCTATAAAGAGTTTTTGGGAGAATAGATTCAAGAGGACCAACCATTACATAAGAGATCACAGATCTTTTTAATAGGAATAAGAAATACACTTAAAACTAAAAGAGCCACATAAAGTAAATATGAGGAGTTGGAATAGAGTTTATTATGCCTCACCTGAATCCAAACCACAGCACACCAAAAAAGAAAAAGAAAAGAAAAAAGGAGTAGCAATTATAAGCTCATACACAAAAATAGTAAAATTAGATAAGGTTGAGAGACAATGAAAATACTTAATATTTAAGGACACCACAGATAATGAATCACTGAATGTAAAAACTATTACTAGACAATAATAATAATAATACAGACAAATAATAAGACAAAAATTTTTGGTGATTTCAACAATTTTTTCACATTTCAACAAATCTAATAGAAATATAAATACATAAAGGATAGAAACATAACATAAAAATATGAAAGACATCATTTATTTATTGAATGGGAATCTTAAAGAGTAGAACTATAGTTTTAATATTTCACAAGATCCTTATAAAAACTGAATTTAGATTACTCACAAAGAGTTAGACACAACTGAAAGAAACAACTGTACAATAGATAGATAGATAGATAGATATGCTAAGTAAGAGGCTTTTAATGACTTGAAAAGTCAGTTTAACTTGAATGATTAGGAGGAATGAAACCAGATTGTTTAAAATGAGGAAGAAAATAAGAGGAAAGGATGTGGAGGCACCTGTTGAGGACCACTTTCTCAAGGAGCTGGATCCAAAGGGTTAAAACAATGTTTCTAAATCACATAGCACAGTCTTTGGCACATAGTAGACACTTAATAAATACTTTTTTCATTCCTTTCTCATTGCTCTCCCCTCAACCCTGGTTCCTCCCTATCACTTGTTCAGTTGAATCAGCTCCTTGAAGGACGTGGCATCTTAGCTGCCCAGTGAATATATTGGGATGAATCAGGCAGGTTAATTGACTGCTATGCTATTTACCACCAGTCCTTGTGATCTCTTCCATTAATTCTGGTTGTTGAGAGGTTCTCAGATGGCTCTTCTAACTACTCAAATTTTATAAATTTGTAAACTGATTAACTTTGTCTCCAGAAATTTAGTAACCTAAAGTGAGGAAAGAACAAATAGAAAAGAGACCAAAGAAATAACGGTCACATATTCATGAACATATGGTACCCAGGCAGAAAATAAGGAAGCCAGTAGCTCCCAACCATTCTTTCCACATAAAAGGAACTAAGAAAGAGTGGGTCTCCTTCTTTTGTAGGGGTGTTCAGTTTTGCCTTTCTTCCGTCATTAGTCCTTCCTGCTCCTCAGCCGATTAGAAGATACTTCATCATCCCTCCCACTTATGGCCAAAAAATGCCTCACCAAGCCTTAATGTGTTGATTTGCAACAAGGTAGGGAAAACTGCACATTTTCTGAAGTGAGAAGAAAATCTCTTCTATTACATGAGCCCCAAACTAAAAGCCCACCCCAACTTTCCATGCACTTTCCTAAAATGCTAGTTAAGCCTGATCCAAGGTAGGAAATATAAAGGGGTGATACATATGTAATGAGGTTGATTGGCTTTTAAGGACCACTCCTTAGATAATTTTTGCCTGTCATTTGAACTGAACTTTGAAGATAACTATGGGTTTCAAGTACTGGATATGAGGTGGGAGAGCATTAGAGGCATAGGGACTATCTATGCAAAGACACAGTAGTCAAGAATGGAAAGTCATGAATGGATCTGTTTGTCTGGAACACTGAGTGAGTTAAGTGGAGTGAAATGTAAACAGCTTGGAAGAAGAAGCTGGAATCCACAATGGGAAAGTCAAAAGACAAACATTGCTCTTGACCTCAAATCAATATGGAAGAAGAAAAGGTGCTGCCATCATTCCTGTTGGCATTATGCACGTGCCTTAGAAAAGTGACATTGACTCTACCAAGACTTCTGCTCAGTGTTCACAACTGATGAACCACAAATGTTCAGGAGGTTATGATCAAAGTATTTGTTTTTAGACTTCTTGAGAATGGTTATGTTGTAGTACCAAATTTCTCAATTGGCTCCAGGCTAAACATCTCTTTGAGTAGCTTGTTTTCAAAATGTTTACCCTGTTATTATTTTTTATTTTGTATATGATTCATGATACTTCCCCCCTTCCTTCACCTCTCCCAGAGCTGACAAGCAATTAATTCCACTGGCTTATACATGTATCAGTGTTCGAAACGCTTTCCATGTTATTCTTATTTTCAGTAGAGTCATCTTTTAACACCCAAACCCTAATCATATCCCTATCATCTGGTATCAGTTTTCTAGTTGTCTTTTCTCTTTCAGGGACGACCCTTCTCCTGTTGGGTCCCACCTTCCTTTAAGACTTATACCGTCCACACAACTCAGAATACCAGAGTGATAGGTTCAAGTTTCTCCTTATTATGTATGATTCCCTATGTGAATCATGTTTTTCTTCTTTGGGGCTTCACTTATGGTGTGTCATAGAACCATGGCAATATAGGTTTATGCACAAGTATGTCTTGATTTCTCTGGATTCTCTCTTTGCCTTCTTCTAAAGAAATTCCAAATCCCTCTCTTCTTTTTATGAGGTTCTTTCTCCCCTTTAGTGCATATATCTGTCATTAGCCTTTGGGTGTGTATAGTTAGCTATAAATACCGTGAGAATGTACAGGACTTTCTCCAGGTCTAATGCAATTTGTATTCCCTCTGTCAAGGCTAGTTTCTGTTTGTGTCATTATGTGCATAAGTCTCTGTCTTCTCAGCTGTTTGAGACACTGAGGTTCCCAAGAAACCTCTGTTTCTGTGACATTCTGCTTTTGAAAGTCAAGTCCAAAAGCCAGAGTATGAATTCTTTTACTCTTGAGATGCCACCTCTGATATTTACCAATGAAGGAAGGAACAAAAATGAAGGAATGAAAGAATAAGAGAGCAAAAAGGAGATAAGGAGGTTAGGGGAAAAGGATGTCAAGAAAGGATAGAAAGAAAGAAATAAAAGGATAAAGGAGTAGATGAGGAAAGGAACAGAAGGTGAAGAGATTAAGTAGGAAAAAGAACATATCACAAGAGAAATGCATACACCTAGATTATATATGCTTATGCCATAGCTTCTTTATCCAATCCAAGATGGCTAGCTCTTTTTACCCTGTTAATTTTTACTTTCTGCCTCTAATTTCCATTCTAATTGATAGAAAGACTGATAGTGAACTTTGTGATGGGTTCTTGAGAGAGAAAGCCAATGACCACTTCAAAGGACAAAGGTGAGAATTCACAACCAAATCCAATCTGTATAGTCCCTAGTGGTCACGGTGATGGTAAGGAAGAGAAAAAAGGAGGAGACAATAGCAGGTTAGGAATGCAGGAGCAGCTGAGGCATTGCCTCATTGTGTCCACAGATTCCAGTTTGACATCATCAGTTTCCAGAACTCCAGCCTGACCTCACTGAATTCCAGGTTCTATATTTGTTCACAATCAGTGGCTATTGTTGTAAGTAATCAAAAGGAATATAATAGGGTGAGAATTGCTGTTGCCACCCCTTTTGCCTTTAATAAAATCTTTTTATATCTCAAGGGTCTGGCCCCAGCCTCTCCCAGCTCTAATTATAGAGTTAGAAACCTGATTGCTGAGGGGTGATTGCAATTTAGCTAATGGAGTTTCGTGGCTCAGTACTACAATCCCGAGGTTCTTGGAGTAGGACTAGAAAACTCAGTGTGAATTATAGAGTAATTTGCAAGCAAGCAAGAGATATCAGAAGAATGTCATACTTTTTACAAACAAATAAGGAAAAGGCAGAGGAAAAAAATTAAAGAACCTTTCCACGCTTTTAACAACTGACCATTTTATTATTCTTTATATTTGTATTGCTATGGATGAGATTTCCTTAGTAATTAAAGCTTTGCATATTATAAAAGAATCAAGATATCATTTTCTACTTTGACTGTCCATCCACCTGTCTTGGAATGACATCTGTTCTAAGAATTATCCATAGTTGCTAAGCTGATATAGAACAGAGATATCACTTTAGCCATGTAGTTTCAGTATCCTCTTAGATACTTACAAAATATTGAACTGCGATGGACTTCAAAATTATGGAGCGATTTCACAAGTGAAGAAACCAAAGCTCCGAGTCGTAAATAGATTGGCCAAGGGTATACAAAGCATTAGTGGCCAACTTAGAACTGGAACCCAGATCTCTGATTCTTGCTCTAGTATTGGTTCTTTGATATAGTATTTATTGCATAGTTGTATGTGTAGGTTTGGAAAAAACCCAACAATCTAAAAGGATGCATACTTAACCTTCTTTGATCCATACTTGTTTCATCTGGGTAGTTCATATCAAATACATTCTTATCACTTATCAAGACCAGTATTCTTCAAAGTGAAGACCAGGGTTTCCTAGGGGACTATGGTATGACCTCAGTCAGTCAGAGGGCAGGAAGAAAGTCAAATCAAATGCTTTTTGAATTTTCTTTTTTCCAACAGATCCATATCACCCTTCTCACCCATAATCTAACATTTCCCCACTACAACCCCTCTAGATCTCTCCTTTTCATTCCCAAGGCTGTGAAAGCCCATCCCCTCTTTAGCTATCCACCAACAGCACTCAGGGCATTTATAATCTAACAATGATCCATTCATTTTTATCAATAGTTACTCAAGCAAAATTCTCCATTCACCTTCTCTTCTCTCCCAGTTGATAGTCTACTTTATCCCCAGGTTGCCAGATTTCTTTGTAGCTATATCTCAAATGGGTGAGCTCTGTACTCTGGTGAGTGGTTAGAGGTGAGTATTTTAATAACTTACACAGGATAAACTTCACAGAAAGGTCGTGATCAGATTCTATTCTATTTTATTACTTTTAAGAAATATTTTTAAACCCTTGTTTTCTCTGTCTTAGAATTGATACTGAGTAACAGTTCCAAGACAGAAGAGTGGTAAGAGCTAGACAACTAGGTAAAGTGACTCGTGCAGGGTTGCAGAGCTAGTAAGTGTCTGAGGTCAAATATGAACCCAGAACCTCCTAACTCTAGGTCTGATGCTCTATTCATCAAGCCACTACTTGCCCCTCCCATTATATTATATTGCTCCACAAACCCGCCTTCTCCCATTTCCCATTTATTCCAAGGGCACCACCATTCTTCCAGTCACTTAGCTTCGAACTGTTGGTTTTCATTCAACATTTAGTTTCATTCTCTATAGTTTGCTCAAGGTATATCAGAAGCTAAATATTATATTTCTATATAAATATCTCATATCAGTTCCCTTTTCTCTACTCACATAGCTACAATTGTAATTTGATTATTATTATTTTTGTGGACTGTTGCAATAGCTTCCCATTTATCTACCTATTTCAAGTCTTTCCCAACTATCCCCAAAATCAGTGGTAAAGTCATGTTTCTAAAGGAAAGATAAAACTATGTGACTGTTGTGGTCAGGTCTGATTTTGTAACCCCATTTGGGATTTTCTTGGCAAAAATACAAGCATGACTTGCCATTTCCTTTTTCAGATCATTTTACAAATGAGGAAACTGAGGCAAACAGGGGTAAGTGACTTACCCAAGGTCACATAGCTAGTGTCTGAAGTCAGATTTCCCATCAGGAAGATGTCTTCATGAGTCCAGACCTGGCACTCTATCCACTGTGCCAGTTAGTTGACTTAACTATATCACTACTCTACACAATAAAGTCTCTTTAACTCTAGGAACAAATATAATTTAATTTTTATATCATTGAAATTGTTTAATACAGGTTTCATGTCTATAATAAGTATTAAAGCATAAAGAATTAAATATATAAATATATATTGGAAGACACATACTTAAAAATATTTAATTAATGAGGGCATGAGATCAAAAAGTTTTAAGACCTCTAAGCAAGACTATTCTAATAACCTCCTAATTTGTTTTCTTCTTTCCAATTCCTCTTTTTAATTTATTTTTATTTTTTATAAATTTATTTATTTATTTATTTAGAATATTTTCCCATGGTTAAATGATTCATGACTTTTCCCTGCCCTCTTCCCTCTTCCATCCTGGAGCTGACAAGCAAGTCCACTGGATTATATATGTATCATTGTTTAAAACCTATTTCCATATTATTCATATTTGCAATACAGTGATCTATTAATATCAAAACCACAATTATATCCCCATCAAACTATGTGATTGCTCATACATGTTTTTCTTCTGAATTTCTGCTCCCACAGTCCTTTCTCATAAGTTCCATTGGATTGTCCTGGATCCTTGCATTGCTGCTAGTAGATAATTCCATTATATTTGATTGTGCCACAGTGTATCAGTCTCTGCGTACAACATTCTGGTTCTGCACCTTTCACTCTGCATCAATCCCTGAGGGTCTTTCCAGTTCACATGGAATTCTTCCAGTTCATCATTTCTTTCAGCACAGTAGTATTCCATCACCATCAGATACCACAATTTGTACAGCCATTCCTCAATCGATGGACACCTCCTCATTTTCCAGTTTTTTGCTAACACAAAGAGTGTGGCTATAAGTATTTTTCCTTATTATCTCTTTGGGGGTACAAACCCAGCAATAATATGGCTGGGTCAAAAGGCAGGTATTCTTTTAAAGCCCTTTGGGCATAGTTCCAAATTGCCTCTAGAATATTAACTCACAACTCCACCAGCAGTATATTAGTGTTCCAATTTTGCCACATTCCCTCCAACATTTATCAATTTGCTTTGCTGCCATATTAGAGAGTCTGCTGGGTATGAGGTGGTACCTCAGATTTGTTTTTTTTGTTTTTTTTTAAACCCTTACCTTCTGTCCTGGAGTCAATACTGTGTATTGGCTCCAAGGCAGAAGAGTGGTAAGGGTAGGCAATGGGGGTCAAGTGACTTGCCCAGGGTCACACAGCTGGGAAGTGGCTGAGGCCAGATTTGAACCTAGGACCTCCCGTCTCTAGGCCTGACTCTCAAACCACTGACTAATCAGGAGGGATTTAGAATCCTTTTTCATGTGCTTACTGGTAGATTTGATTTCTTCATCTGAAAACTGACTATTCATATCCCTTGACCATTTGTTGATTGGGGAATGGCTTGATTTTTTGTAAATTTGATTTAGTTCCTTATATATATGGGAAATTAAACCTTTGTCATAGTTTTGTTATAATTTTCCCCCTAGTTTGTTGCTTCCCATCTAATTTTGATTTCTTTGGTTTTGTTTGCACAAAAATTCTTTAATTTTTATGTAACGAAAATCATTTATTTTACATCTTGTAATTT
Organism: Gracilinanus agilis; assembly: GCF_016433145.1. Lineage (NCBI taxonomy): Eukaryota > Metazoa > Chordata > Mammalia > Didelphimorphia > Didelphidae > Gracilinanus > Gracilinanus agilis. The sequence goes on from NC_058134.1 coordinate 195,170,071, forward strand.
TCTCTGTCTGTTGCTTGGTCTTAAATTCCTTCCTTTCCTACAGATCTGACAGGTATACTATTCTATGTTCACCTAATTTATTTATGATTTCACTCTTTATATTTAGGTCATTTAGCCATTTTTTGATTTATCTTGGTGTAGGGTATGAAATGTTGATCTATATCTGATTTTTTCCCTTACTATTTTCCAATTTTCCCAGCAGTTTTTATGAAAGATATTTGTTTTTCCCTCTCTGAGCCAGTGATGATGATAGTAAAGTGTAAGGATTGCCCATCACCACTCTTATCCTCCCCCTCTGTAATGATTTTTCACACCTCTTTATGTTATATAATTTACCCCATTCTATCTCTCCCTTCTCTATTCTCTCAGTGCAACCCTATCTTTCAACCCTTGATTGATTTTTTACACATCATTCATATGCATACATATATCATACATATAATTCATTCCATATCATCACATTTACATGCACATCATATCATCTTATATTATTATATACATTATATCATCATAATCAGCTTACTTTCCTACCCTCTTTCTGAATAACTTCCTTATATCTTCTCTACTACTAAGAGTAATTTTTGAGAATTGCAGAAATCCTCTTTCCATGCACACATATAAACATTTTGATCTTAATGAGTGCCTTAATTTTTTTCTTTCTTATTTACTTTTTGGGGCTTCTCTTGTCTTGTGTTTGGACTTCAATTTTTTTGTTTTGTTTTATTTAAGTCTGGCTTATTCCTCAGGAATGCTTGGAAATCATCTATCTTATTGAATGTTCATTTTTTCCCCTGAAAGAATATGCTCAATTTTGCTGAATAGGTGACTCTGAGTTGTATGAAAGGGAATTCTTTATTCCCTTTGTCTATTTTGAGTTAATCAACCGAGAACTTTAAGTTCCCTTACTTAACAGTAAGCAATAAGAGAGCTTACAAGTCACTTACTAGAGAAAACTTTCACCTTCAAAGGGCACTGCCCAGTAGGCAAATTGAAAGACTGCAATTGGTTTCTGTGAAGAGGGGGAGAGACAGGAAATGACATGGAAAAGGGGTATAAAAAAAGATACCAACATGGTTTCCTTTTTTTTCTTCCTTGGTTTTTGGAGGGGTTCCTTGTAGACCTTTCCTTCCTGGGCTTTTGGAGAGATTCTTCCTTTGGATCCTGCATTGTTGAGTAGACCTAAAGAGACATGCTTTTCCTTGGAGTCATTCTGAGTTGGTGGAACTCTGGAGGACTTTTGGCTGTGGACTATTGGGAAATCCATGCAGAGATAAGCACTTGGGGAAGCCCCTGCCAGGGGGCTGAGCCAGATTTCATTATAGCAGCACTTAGGGCTGGTAGGCTAGACCAGACTTTGTCTCCTTCCTATATTTCCCACTTTCACTATCTCTACCTTGTTGTAAATAAAAGCTGCTAACAGTCATTTTGACTTGGGGGCTAATATTTTATAAAAGGTGACCAAAATCTCACTTTTTTTTACCTTTTTAAACTTTTAGTCAAACCAATTTTAATTCTTACAGTTGTAAACCCAAATCTTTTGCCTTCCTAAATATCATATTCTAGATATCCTGAGAGCTGAAAGACTTGCCTTAGGCTTGATTGTAAGCTTTTGGTCTTACTTTGATCTTGATTGGATCAGGAATTACTTAGCCTTGGGCTTAGGTGTAAGTTTTTGGTCTTGGTGTATACTTGTTCTAATTGGACACATCCTTGATTGCCCTGTCTTAGAGCTGCTCCCTGAGCTTTAGGCAAAAAGATCAGCCTCCTCTCCCCCCATACTATCAGCCACCCCAAACTGTGAACTATGTCCTCATCCCAAGCCCAGACTGGGACTCCTGGATTTGCTCTGGGCCCACATGATTCAGCCCTCTTCAGCCCAGAACTCCAGACTTCTCCACAGGTTTTTTTTTTTTTAAATGCAGCCTCTACAAAGCTATTTAAATGATCTCTACAGCTCCAGAATTCATCCTTCCCATATTTTTCTCACTAATTCCCTTGATATTCTTGGCCTTTTGTTCTTCTAGATGAATTTTGTTATCTTTTTCTAGTTCAATGAAATAATTTGGGGGTGTTTTGATAGGTACAACACTGAATAGGTAAATTAATTTAGGTAGCATTGTTACTTTTATTATATTGGCTCAGCCCATCCATGAGCAATTATTGTTTTTCCTCATTGTTTAGGTTTTCCTAATAATGAACCATCCCTGCTTTCCTGGAATAAAATCCACCTAATTATGGTGTATGATTCTTGTGATGTAATGCTGTAATCCCCTTGCTAGTATTTTATTTAAAATTTTTGCATCAATTGTTCAGTGGAGAGATTGGTCTATAGTTTTCTTTCTCTTTTTTTAGGTCTTCTTAGTGTAGATATCAGTACTATATTTATGGCATAAAAAGAGTTTAGAACAATTCCTCTTCCTCTGTTTTTCAAAATAGAGGTTTAGTAACAAATTTAGCTATTCTTTGAATGTTTGGTAGAATTCACTTGTGAATCCATTTGGCCCAGTCTTCTTCTCTAGTTTGTTCAATTTATTTTCCTGCAATGGGATTGTTTAAATATTCTATTTCCTCTGTTGTTAATCTAGGTAATTTATATTTTTGTAAATGTTCATCCATTTCACTTAGATTGTTAGATGTATTGACATGGAGTTAGGTAAATTAACTTCTACTAATTGCTTTAATTTCTTCTTCACTATCTTTGCCAAGAAAACACCAAATATGATCACAAAGAGTTGGATATGAGTCTCCAAAGTTCTCAACCAGAGTCTTGAGGATGGTGGTATAGCAAATTTAACTGATAGTTTCCTCATCTCACTTCTTAGACTGAGTAGGTGAGATATAACAACCACCACCACAACAAATTTCAGTACTTTAAGCATTACTTTGTCTGTGATGTGGGGGCTCTTTTCACCAAAGGAAAATGTAATTCTTTTGCAAACTGGTGAATGGTATTCAGGAGAAGTTTTGGGTAATTCATCATTCTGAAGCCAATCTAGGCGGGGAGGGAGAGGAGGAGAAGAAGAAAAAAGACAAAAGAGAAGAAGGCAGCTATATGAAGTAGGCAATGAAAGTATTATAACTCTCATTTTAAAAATGAGGAAACTGAGACTCTCAATCATATAGCTACCAAACTAGCATTTAAACCTAGGTTGCCTCATACTTTATCACACTTTGTTGCCTTTTACACATTTTTTTTTTTAACCCTTGTACTTCGGTGTATTGTCTCATAGGTGGAAGATTGGTAAGGGTGGGCAATGGGGGTTAAGTGACTTGCCCAGGGTCACACAGCTGGGAAGTGGCTGAGGCTGGGTTTGAACCTAGGACCTCCTGTCTCTCACTCCACTGAGCTACCCAGCTGCCCCCCCTTTTACACATTTTTGAGGAATTCAAATTGAATTATTTAATTTCAGTGATAGCATAACTTGGTTAGGATACTATTGATACTATAGCAAATGTCATTCAGATGTTCATTTAACTATTGATATTACCAGTCAACAGCTTATGATCCTGAAGGTTGTTCCTGTGATCCTCCTGAGTTTCTTTGGCTCCCAAATCTCATCACTAAGTGGCCGAAATTTAGGTGATGAACCTCTGTGAACTTCAGCTAGTCTTTGTATGATTGTCTGGCAAAGCCTCTCTAGCTGGTAAAACCTGGCTGTGTTTCTACTTTTCTGTTAAAATCATCTAGCACCCAAAGCCAATTTCCCTCCCAGTGAAACATGGGAGTATGTCAGTGGTATTATGAAGTTATTAGTCTCAGATATTAATAATCTGGTGTGGCGATGTCTGTGTCAGCAAGGGCTTTTTTTTTTTTTTTTTTTTTTTAGCTTTGTAAAGCTTTATATTTGGGAAACAAAGCTCCCTACAAATAACTGTCACATAATCTGAATTCTTCCCAAGCAGAGAATAGCAAGGGTAATTAGCAGGACAAAGAACATGAGACTCAGGAATGAGAGTTAGGGGCCAGATGCCTTGCTCTACTATTGAACAGAGATACTATGGGTAGAGAATGGGTCTGAAAACTCCCTCAATATTTAGCATGATGCTGAGAACTGGCTTTCTAGAACCTCCAAGGAAGGCAATGTTACTTTTGTTGCTGGGGAACCCTGGGGGGGGTTGCTTGTTTGTGGGGGGTTTAATTGTGTTTTACTATCTCTTGCTGTTGTTCACCCTTCATTTTTTAAATATTTTACATCCATTATCTCTTTTGAGTCTCACATCACCCTTGTTTCAGAATCACCCTCTGTAGTACAGAACAGGCATCAACTTCAACATTCCCTGCAATTAGAGCATCCATAGAAGAAGCTGTTTTAACACTGGACGTTTGTCTATAGATAAGTCACTCAACATCTCTGAGCCTCAACTTCCTGAAAGTTTAATCACTTACGGGATAATAGCACTTGTACCAGATGCATTGAGTTTTGTTTTTGTTTTTGTTTTTTTTTTTAGGACAGGATTTTGTAACTTTTAAAGTGCTAAAGAGAGATGAAATATCATCATCATCATCATCACTGTTATCATTATTGATCTTTTGAAAAATGTGGATAGTAAAATTTGCATAATATTTACTCTCTTGGAGCTGTTGTAGAACAAATACTTTGTAAATATTTAAGACCTAAAGAAATGATGTTGTGATTACCACTTCATTATTCTCTATTTTTATAGTTTCAAATAGAAACACTATCCTGCTATAATTCATACATATGCATATATATTTATATATGTATGTGTATCTCTATATATGTCATTGATGTATATGTATTTTCACATATGTATGTGTGTGTGTTGCTCTGTAGATGATTACACAGGTCAGTGAAATAGCTCCTTTGAAAAATTAATAAAACTATTGAAATGTAAGCTCATTTTCTTTAAACTCACTGAAACTATATTCAGGACACATCCAGAAGCAAACAGAAAATGATATGTACTCATCCTGTTCCCACGTGATTTAGATTCTGTTGTCCAAGTCTCTATATTATAAAATGTTTTCATTCCATGTAGTTTGGATATTATGAATATCTGTAATAATGATATCCATTAAAAAATTCTCATTCTTAAGTTTTTATGGATTTTTATATCTGGACAAATTGCAGGAAGCAATTTTATTTGCATATTTTACTTCCAGGACAGTTGATCTGTTGAATTCTATATTTGTAATAAAGAGATTTGTTGTCTGTTAATGAAAGACGGTAAGCTTTCAATGTATAATTCTGGCTATCTGATCCTGTCTTTCCGGGTAGTAAATGCTAATTTTTTGTAACCTGCAGTGGTATGTTACACATTTTCTAAGGGTTTCTTGTATAATCAGCATGGATCAAGTCCAGATTACTGATAGATAACACACCCATAATTTCTGGTGGTGGTGACCTGATACTTATTTTGAAAAAAATTTTGTTTCCTATGAACACCTCCAAAAGACTCAGTCATTTGATATGAAAATTCTTTTGTCTTTTGAGTTCATGTTGGTGCTCAGTGAAGAGATTTATATTTTTTGTGGAAAGCATTTTAAAATTTTTTTCCAATTTAAAAAATGTTATTTTTATGTATTTTTCATGATAACATGATTTATGTTCTCTCCTTTCCCTCTTCTCTCCTCACTCCCAGAGATGAAAAGCAATTCCACTGAGTTATACATGTATTATCACTCAATACTATTTCCATATTATTTATTTTTGTAATAGAGTAATCTTTTAAAACCAAAACCCCAAATCCAATACCCATATAAACAAGTGATGAATTATATGGGTTATTTTCCATACCCACAGTTCTTTCTCTCAATGTGGATAGCATTCTTTCTCATAAATCCCCCAGAATTGTCCTGGATCATTGCATTACTATTAGTAGCAAAGTCTATTACATTTGATCATCTCATAATATTTCAATTACTATGCACAAAGTTTTCTTGGTTCTGCTCATTTCACTCTGCATCAGTTCAAGAAGGTCTTCCCAGTTTTTATAGAAATTAAGCAGTTCATCATTTCCCATAGCACAATATATTATGTCACCGTTATATACCACAATTTGTTCAGCCATTCCCCAATTGAGGGACAACCCCCCATTTTCCAATTTTTTATCACCACAAAGAACTTGGCTATAAATATTTTTATACAACCTTTTTTATCTCTTTGGGGTACAAACCCTGTAGTGGTATTGCTGAATCAAAGGACAGGCAGTCTTTTAAAGTCCTTTGCACATAATTCCAAATTGCCTTACAGAATGGTTAGATCAATTCACAACTCCAACAGCAATGTATTAGTGTCCCAACTTTGTCACATCCCCTCCAACATTTATTATTTTCCTTTAATGTCATACTGGCCAATCTGCTCCATGTGAGGTGGTACCTCAGAGTTGTTTTGATTTGCATTTCTCTAATTAGGAGGGATTTAGAACACTTTTTCATGTGATTATTGATAGTTTTGATTTCTTCATCTGAAAACTACCTATTCATATCCTTTGACCATTTGTCAAATGGGGAATGACTTCATTTCTTGTACATTTGACTTAGTTCCTTATATATTTGAGAAATTAAATCTTTGTCAAAGGTTTTTTTTTTATAAAAAGTTTTAACAATGTGTTGCTTCCATTCTAACTCTGGTTGCATTGTTTTTATTTGTACAAACCCTTTTTAATTTGATGTAATTAAAATCATTCATTTCATATCGTGTAATATTCTCTTTCTCTTGCTTGGTCTTAAATTCTTCCTTTCCCAAAGATCTTACAGGTATATTATTCTATGTTCCGTGAAATTACTTATAATTTCCCTCTTTATATTTAAGACATTTAGCCATTTTGAATTTATCTTGTGTATAGGTGTGAGATGTTGATCTAAATTTAATTTTTCCCATAATGTTTTCCAATTTCCCAGCAGTTTCTGTCAAATAGTGGGTTCTTGTTCTGAAAGCTGGGATCTTTGGGTTTATGGAACACTAGCTTGCTGAGTTAATTTACCCCAAGTCTATTCCACTGATCCACCTTTCTGTCTCTTAGTCAGTAACATTTTGCTTTGATGATCACTGCTTTATAATACAGTTTAAGATCTGGTACAGCTAGGCCCCCATCCTTCACCTTTATTTTTATTAGTTCCCTTGACATTCTTGATCTTTTGTTCTTCCAGATGAAGTTTGTTATAATTTTTTCTAATCCAATTAAAAAGTTATTTGGTAGTTTGTTAGGTATGGCACTGAATAAGTAAATTGATTTAGGTAGGATTGTCATTTTTATTATATTAGCTCATCTTACCTATGAGTAATTAATGTTTTTCCAATTGCTTAGATCTAGTTTTATTTGTATAAAATGTTTTGTAGTTGTGTTTATATAATTTCTGAGTTTGTCTTGGCAAATAGATTCCCAAATAATTTATATTGTTTCTAGAGTGATTTTAAATGGAGTTTAACTTTCTAACTCTTGCTACTCAGTTTTGTTGCAAATGTGTGGAAACACTGATGATTTATGTGAGTTTATTTTGTACCCTGCAACTTTGCTAATGTTGTTAATTATTTCCACTAGCCTTCTAGTGATTTTCTAGTATTCTTTAAGTATACCATCACATCATCTGCAAAGAGTGATAATTTAGTTTCCTCATTGTCTTCTTTAATCCCTTCAATTTCTTTTTCTTCTCTATTTGCTACAGCTAGCTTTCTAGTACAATATTAAATAATAAAGGTGATAATGGGCATCCTTGCTTCACTCCTGATCTTATTGGGAAGGCTTCTAACTTATCTCCATTGCAGATAATACTGGCTGATGGAGTTAAATAAATACTGCCTACAATTTTGAGGAATGGCCCAGCTGTTCCTATACTTTCTATTATATTCAATAAGGATGGATGTTGTATTTTGTCAGGCTTTTTCTGCATCTATTGAGAAAATCATGTGATTTCTGTTTGTATGGTTGTTAATATGGTCAATTATGTGGATGGTTTTCCTAATATTAAACCATCTTTCATTCCTGGTATAAATTGCACCTGGTTCTAGTGAATAATTTTTGTGATATTGCGTAGTCTCTTTGCTAGCATTTTATTTAAGATTTTTGCATCTATATTCATTAAGGAGATTAGTTTATAGTTTTCTTTCTCTGTTTTTGGTCTGCCTGACTTGGGAATCAGTACCAGATTTGTGTCATAAAAAGAATTTGGTAAGACTTCTTCTTTATTTATTTTGTCAAATTGTTTGGAGAGTATTGGAGTTAATCTTTAAATGTTTGATTGAATTCACTTGTGATTTCATCTGGCCCTGGGGATTCATTTCTTCTGGAGTTCCTTGAAGGCTTGTTCAATTTCTTTTTCTGAGATGGGATTATTTAAGTATTCTCTTTCCTCTTTTGTTAATCTAGGCAATTTATATTTTTGTAAATATTCACCCATTTCACCTAGATGTTCATATTTATTGCCAAATAATTGGACAATGTACATCTTAATAATTGACTTAATTTCCTCTTCATTAGAGGTGAGATTGCCCTTTTCATTTTTGATACTGTTAATTTGATTCTCAGGAAGGGACTTCTTTGGTCTTTATCCTGGTAGAAGCTTTCAATTCTTACCTCCTTTTTTAAAAAACTCATTGTATGTAAATATTTGCATATTTACAATATGATTGTAAATTGCCCCTCTGTAGATTTACTGTGATAAACTTGTAAATAAATACAGAATTACCAAGTAGTCTGAAAACCTACTCTTTGATCTGGAGGAAAGGATAATGGTTTAATATTCTGATCATCATACAGAGTCATGAGCTAAATACCAAATAAAACCTAAACACTGAGATTCTGAGAACAGTACCCTCCTGGAGGAAGACACAGCTCTTGGTGCCAACTCCCCCTTTGGGAAAAAACCCACTAGATGCTTCCTCCTAAAAGGAAAGGAAATTGGGAGTCCTTATATCCTCTGAATAATTAGGTATCACAAACAGGTTTTTAAACCTCTTTGCAGTCAGCAACTAGGGTATTTAGAAACATAGCGGTAACAAATCAAAAGCAAAGGTCAAATTAAGAAACTGGGCTTCATAAGAGGAAAACTTTCATCCAATAGAGAAGCCTCTGAAACAAAAAAGGTGCTTAACATTCAAACCAAAATAGGAGTACTTGGTACTGGGATTTCTCAAAGGTAAGAGTACACTGAAGCATCCAGATTTCACATTGACAACTAGAACAGGGCATTTGAGCTGCTCTATCCTGGAGGGAATCTTCAGTCTTCTCACTTCTGCTGGTATACTGGATTAGACTGGTTGAGCTGGCATGCCATACTAATCTGCCCTGAGGCCAAATCTTCAGTGTAGCCTGCTGCTGAGGAAGCCACAGGTGCCCAACCAGATGCCCTGTCCCCTCCAAGTTCCTCCCTGCCAGCCTTTCTGCTTTGGACCTCACACGGTGGATCTGAGATGCTCTATTAGGGTTATAGTCCCTGCCCAGGATTTCCACAATCAGACTTTGTCTGATCACAGGTCTCAGCATAGTAGATGGGGGAGGAGGGTCTAGTTTCTCCCTTATGCTGTCAAAATCGACCCTTTCTGCCCTACCTTTCAAGGTGTGTTCATCAGGAGAGTCCTGTGGCTCCATCTGGTTGTTGAGTATGGATTTCTGTCTTTTTTGAAGTGCTTTTTAAAGATTGGTATGGAAGGATAGTCAGAAAGATTTTGGCTTTTGCTGCTCCTAAGCCACCATCTTTACTCTGCCTCCTGAAAAGCATTTTTAAATTCTTCATGAAGTGCTCTAAGCATTTCAAACATCTTCAACAATTATAGGGGAGAGGTTCCATATAGGATCCCCTTTTTCTCTTCTTTGCATATCAGAACTCATTTTAGTAGATGTTCATTAAATTCAAACAATGAAAATTATTTTAAAATTTTAATTTAAAGGGGACAGCAAGGTGGCTCTATGGATAGAGACCCAGGCCTGGAAATGGGAGGTCCTGGGTTCAAATCTCTCCTCATGAACTTCCCAGCTGTATGACCCTGGCCAAGTCACTTAATCCCAATTGCTTAGCCTTTACTCCTCTTCTGCCTTGGACCTGATAGTTAGTATCAATTCTAAGACAGAAGGTAAGGTGTTTTTTTTTTATTTTAATTAAATTCAAACAAGGAATAGGATAGGCAAAGAAAATGGCACAGTAACATTTGACAATAAAATACATTTGTGAGAAACTCATAAAGTGAGCAGTGGGAGACTCTAAGATTGGAAGGGGTCTTAGACCCAAATAAATCCAAACCATATTCCAATAAATTCCTCCTCTGCAGCATCCTGGAATGTAAATCATTCAGCAACTACCCATGGGCTGTAATGGAAGAAAATGTACTTCTTTCTGAGATTACCTATTTCACTTTTAAACATCTCTAATTAATAGGAATATCTTTGTTTTGACCAGCCAAAATTGTCATCTCTTCAGTTCCAGTAGTTGATATATGAGTACTTCTACTCTTTGTTGCCATGAAGAATAAATTGAATCCTCCTTCCCCAAGAAAAGTCTTCTTGTATTTGAAGACCAATTCTCCTGTTCCTCCGAAGTCTATATGTCTCTAGGCTACACATTACCAATTCATTCATTTCTTTCATGACATGAACTAAAGGTCTTTCATCACATTGGTATCTCTACTATTGACCCTCTCCACTTTATCAGTGTTTTTCCTCAAAGGCAGTACCAAAAATTGGCCATATTACTAAGCTCTGGTCTGATTAACAGAATAGAGTAGGGCAATCAGCTCCATATTCCCAATGCTGTTCTTAATGGAGCCTAAAAGAGCATTAGTTCTTTTGGGGGAGGTAGGGGAGCTACCATATAATTTATTGAGCTTCCAACCTAATAAAACCCCTAAAATCTATTTCAAACGAACTGTTATTTAGTCATCTAGTCCTCTTCTCCTTTCCTCTATTATTTGGACTTTGGAGGTAGTTTTTTTTTTAACCAAAATATGAAAATTTATTACTATCAACTTTTTTTATTTGGTTCATTATTCTAACCTATTCATATCTTTTTGGTTCCAGACTTTTACTCAATCCTCCAATACTTTTCCTCTTCTCCATGATTTTTCCAAGACCTTCCAGCACCAAGACCTGTATACCACCTCCCAGATTGCTCTACACCATGCCACCACAGAAGACCAATCCCCTTTCTAGCCTCACATCATCTCTATTTCCCCCCCTGCTCCTTGATGGCAGGGGCCAGCTTGCTTGCTTACTGATTTCCCAAAGTTTAGCAAAGGTTCTTGGCACATTTTAAGTATTCTTCTATAAATAAATGTCCAGTGTCAGGCAGTAGTTTCATAATCATGCCCCCAAGTTCTTTTATTAACATGGATATAGATGCTTTAGACCTGATGATTTAAATTCATAAAGCTGTTTCCTTTTCACAAGGGAATGCATTACACTGAGATGTAAATATTCATCAAACCTAGAAAGCAACTTTGTAGAAAATGACCCTCATTCATAAGTAAGTGGATCATTTGATAACTTTCAAAAAATATAAAACTCTGAATAGGCTCATTTGTACCTCATCAAGTTTGTGGGCCTTTGAGCAGCTTGTTTGTGCTTTCAGGAAAGCTTCTGATCCACCAAGGAAGGTGGAGGTGGAGGTTGAGCACCCCACTGAGCACTAATGCTACAAGTAAGGGGACCTTCCTGAGCACTCTATGAAGAAGGAGAAGATATCAAGGTCTTGCAGTCCCAGAGTTAGGACTTGCCTTGGTCACATTCATATCCTACATGTGTACCTTACTATTATTTCTTTCTAAGTTTGAACATGTATGTCCCACTGGCACTGCGTACATTTGTGGGAGCATGTGCCACAGGTTTTGGAGGGAATTTTTTGGGGCTACTGTTGTTATGATATCATCTTTGTGAATGCCTTTGTTAAGAACTAATTGTATGTATTGGTTGACTGCTAATGGGAAAAACATGAGTGGAAATTCAGAAACCGATAACTGTAATGCAGACCCACAGAGTTCTCATAGAACCCAAGGTAGATCCTCTTTGGACCCAACCTGCAAGTGTGAATACAAGTTGGGGAAATAACTTGGAAAATGGAAGGATCTAGGGAATTTCCTATTATATCTTTATTTATGTTGTATTTTATCTCCATATTAGGCATTTACTCTATCTCTTTCAGTTCAAAGACCATTCTCTTCAGCAGAAAAGAGACACAAAATAACACTTAAATTGTTTGCCTTCTCCATCCACTACACCACTTAGCTCCCTATATGCTGAGGACTGTACCAAATAATTTAGACTGTCAACATTTCTGACTTCCAGAGGTTTAAAATCTTAAACTGATCTACTTAGTGGACAAACATATTGAGACTTTAACAAAAGTGGAATTTAAACACAATGGCAGGGAAAGCAAAAGGTATTCAAGTTGAAAGTGATTTTTTGATGAGTGATATACATATGAAGATTGCTCAGACTGTAATTTAAAGAGCTGAGTAAAGAATGTCTTAAAAGAAGGCACTCTTTCAAGGTATAGCAGATGTGCTCTAGTATATCCTAATTTTCCATCAGTATTCTTTTCATAGTAGTGCTATCCAAGATCCCTAGAACCTACTGGAGAAAAGTAGGTGATAAAGTAACTTTCCAGGGTCTCTAGGGAACTCCAGTTGGTGCGGCCACTATCTCTACTTCTGCTTCTTTCTTTTACTCTCTACTCACTTTCTCTGTGTGACTTTTGTGAGGCTCTGATAGAGAAGGAAGAAAGAAATCACTATCTAGTGATTTGGTCATGTAGTCTAAAGCCTTTCTCTAGGACTCTCTACCAGAATCTCTTCATGGCACTATTTCCCATATGATCAATCAATCAGAACAATCCTGTGAAATAAATAAAATATTATTAACCCTATGGTACAAAAAAGAAATTGAGGCTTAAAGACTTACCTAGGGTCTGTTAATAGTAAATGGCAGAACTAGAAATCACTCTGGGCTTTTGTCCACTTGGCCGGAAGTCTGCTTCTTATTTCATGACATTCCATGATAGAAATATTTACATGACACAAGTTATTATTGTTAAAACCATTAACCTGGGATAAGTTGGATGCCACCTTGACTGACAGGGATGGCAGTTGAGAGATTTGGAATGTTCCCAGGTGCCGTGAGCCGGGGCAAATGCCGGTTGGTCCCCACCCTATAAATACCTCCTAAGGGCTACAGTTGAGAGGTCTCAGAACTCAAAGCTGGGACTTGAGCAAGCATCTTGGGATCAAAACTGGGCAGAGGGAGGTGAAGGGTGGTTGAAGGGTGGAAGAAAGGGGTAGGCCTGAACCTAAACCTATAACCTGTGCTTGACTGAGAGAGCTAGTGAGCCGTCAATATCATTGGTAGTAGATCCACATACCAGCCATCCTGCAATATCTAGAAGGAAGATCTATAGGGAATAGTGATAGTAAGAGAGGAGATATAGAAAGACAGAAACAAAGATCTGATCTCAGATCAAAAGATGAGATCATAGAGACACACACCATCATATACATATCTCTTGGGTCTCTTCCATTTCTTTTAATATTATCTCTATTTCATATATAGGGAAATTAATGGTCAGCAGTTCTGGGTTCAAATCTTGGCTTTTCTACTTTAGAAAATCCTTTAATAAGTGCTTAATATTTAGAAGACATCAAAGATGCCACTTTAATTCACTGCATCCCAGGCCATTGACAGTGATCCTGACTTGTCTTGCCATGGACTTGGATGACTGGAAAAGAGAGTGAAGTTGACAGCTTTGTTCAACTCTGCTTTACTTAAATCTAATTCATTTTCAAGTCAAGACATTAACTCCTGATCTCATTTAACCTCCAAAAATGAAGAAACAATAAGAACAACAACTTACCAAACATTATACAAAGTGTTTTACAAATTTTATTTCATTTCATCCTTAATGGGTAACATTCAGTAAGTCACTTAACTTATATTTGCCTCAGTTTCTGGTCCCTTTCTATTTTATTTATTTAGTTATTTTTAAACCCTTACCTTCTGTCTTGAAGACAATACTGTGTATTGTCTCCAAGGCAGAAGAGTGGTAAGGGCTAGGCAATGGGGGTTAAGTGACTTGCCCAAGGTCATACAGCTAGGAAGTATCTAAGGCCAGATTTGAACCTAGGACCTACCTGTCTCTAGGTCTGGCTCTCAATCCACTGAGCCATCCAGTTGCCCTGCTCTATTTTAAATTTAAGTTGCCCTTCCTATTTTAAATTTATGATCCTATCTTCCTACCAGCTAGCAACTTGCCCAAGATTACACAATGTCACCAAGTCAGGACTCACATCCAGACAAATCTGATTCCAGGAAAACGGATCTCTCTTTTTTTAAAGTTTTTTTGTGGCTTAAGACAGCTTTAGGGTGCCAATGGTTAACATTTGTTTAGTGACAGGATAAGGAGTAGAAGAGAGAGAAGAGATGACATGTGTTCTAGGTTGTAGGACATTCCATTTAATAAATCTCTAGGAATCATAATTACCTGATTAATATTAATCTCTCACTCTCTTGCTCCCAGCCTTGGAGTGTGTGGCTATGTGTGTGTATGGGGAGGAGGATAAGGGAGAAGAATGGAAGGGGTAGGGAAAGGGAAGTCTCTGCATCTTTAAGTGATGTGATTCAATTACCTCCACAAGATCTCTAAGGATGTGCGTGCAATTACTACTAATTGCAAATAGTACTGCCAATAATTATAATGATCAATCACTTTGCCAAGACCATTGGTTACATAAATAAGGTTACAGGAATTACCATAGATTAATCAACTTAATGATCAGGGTTCAAAGGGCCTTCTGCTATGGATATGGCCCACTACAATTTGAAGGAGTTTATATTACAAATCACAGTATATGTGACTCCTTGGGACCTCCACAGGCCACCTAATCCATTGCCCTGTCTATGAACAGTATTCTAATGAGCCAAACTCATCCAGATGGATATTGTCTTTCCTGATAATAAATAAGAATTTTTAAAATTCCATTCTTCTTCATTCATCAGTTTCTTTGCTAAAAAACTCTTATAGAGTATAATATGAGAAGCTTGGCTGCATTCCAACCTTTAGATATCCAATTATCCAATGCCCTCCAGTCCACTTCTCTGGGGACACAAAAATGGAAACAAGCTTGGTGTTTACAAATCACAGAGCTGGATAAAAAGGATTTGAATTCACAGCTTCATCAAATTTTTGTTTCTCTATTCTGGTTCATATTAGGTTGTGCGACAATCTTGGGCGTATCTTACAGGAGAACAGAACAGTGAAAGAGGGATGAAAATACAAAGGGCAGGTGGTAAAGAACAAGAGCATAAAAGGCGATAACACTTGAGGATTGACAGTGATTTTTTTCACAAAGTCCCCATCAAATGTGTAGTGAAAATGACTTACCCAAGGATAACTACATTCTTATTACTTCTTTCACAAAGCTAGATGTGAGAATCAATTAACTTATGCATGCAGAGCACTGTGCAAATGTTAAAAACACTATATATGTCAATTATTGTTACCACCACTGTGATTATCAATCCCATTTCACAGATGAGGAAACTAAGGCTTTTGGAGATTTAGCCTCTTGTTCATAGTCACATGGTTGATCTTTACCTGAGCCAGAGTACTAGAAACCCATGACTAGATTTGGGGGCCACAATAAAGTTACAAGGAAAGGAGACCTTCCTGTTTAAATGAAGCTTTTAAAATTAGATTCACGAGACCCCAAAGCCAACACATTCTTAAGAGCTCTAGTTAGGAATATTCTATCCCTGGCCAGGATCCCATCATTCCTAGAATTCTAGTATTTTAAGCTATAGTCCATAAATCCAAATCCTATTGTCAGACACTATCCTTTTAACCAAGCTATTTACTTCCCAAATCTGTCTTCCTCTACTGAAGCATTTGCCTTAAATCAGCAACAATAAAAATAACACCTAAAGGCTTTATTTGGTTTCTCATCCAAGATTTTTAAAAACTTTTTTTTCAATTAATAAGCATTTATTCTCCCCCCCCCCCCACCTTCTAACATGTCAAAAGAAGAAAAAGAAAACCCTTGCAACAAATATGTATAGTTAAAGAGATCAAATGCCTGCATTGGCCATGTACAGAAATGTGTGTCTCTTTCTGTTTCTTAAGTTCATTACTTTTCTGTGTGCAGATAGGCCATGTAGTTCCTCAGTGGTCACGTGGAATCATGGATGAACGCATTCATCAGCATTCTGAAATTCTTCAAAGTTGTTTGTCTTTATACAATTTTTGATATTCCTTCAATTGTTCTCCAGGTTTTATTCTCTTCACACTCTAAAATTTGTTCATACTATGTGGTTTCTTTGAAATCATACCCATCCTCACTTCTTACAGCACAATACTTCATTATATTCATTCATATGCCATAATTTATTAATCCATTCCCCAATTGATGTACATCCCCTTTGTTTCCTGTTTTTTTATACTAAAAAAGAAGCAAGTCTAAAATATCTTTGTCCATAAGGGTTTTTTTTCTCTTTGGTCTCTGATATATAGAGCTCATGGTATTATCAATAAATCTAAAGTTATATACATTTGATGAATTTTGTTACCCAAGGTTTTGTAATGTTTAATAATGCTGCCTAGAGTCTTCTTGGAAATATCATTTGTGCCTATTTAATCATCAGGAGGACCCACCTAGCTCTCAGTCAAATCCCTTTCTTCCTTATTCTAACCTTAATATTTCCCTGTGTATGAATTAAAATGATCTCAAGAGACTGATTTTGGGGGAAGAATATAAGTTTACTGATTATATCAGGTGTGCTGGTTAGGCCAACATCATAACCAATAAAGTGACAAAGGTCTCCATGGCTCCATCAGAATCAGAAATGACCTGAGCTGGGTCAGGCAGCTTAATAAATAGATTTTTAGAAGCTGGCTCAGGAATTCTTCCTAATATTCAGGAACTGATTTGGGGTTTTTATAATCCAGGACCCTGATATAAAAATAACACAACATATGAAAGATAAATTCTCATTCCTGTTAAAAGAGTTTTGTCCCACCACCCACTGCTATCATTACTCCTCGTGTGCTGCTAAAGAAAGCTGGAGAAAATTATGTCACCGTGTTGACTGAGTCTACTACAAATTGACGTTACCTTATTTTAACTGGGCCTTCTATGTGACACAGCAATCCTTTTATACATCCCTGAATTACTCACTATCCCACTTACACCTTTTTAAAATTTTTTTCATCCATCTCCCCACTCCAGATCTCCCACGACTCCTGCTCCTCCCACAGGCTCAGCTGAGAATTTTGGTTTATAGTTCACTGACAAAATTGAAGCCATTTGCCTAGTGCTCCTTCTTTTCCTCTCCTTATCTCACAACAGTTAATTACCTTCAGCAGCTCTCTATTCCTTCTCTCATTTCACAAGATTCTTCTTGGTAAGGTGAATCCCTCTCTCATTCTACCTTCTCTTCTCAAGCAGATTGTCCCCTCAGTAGTCGACACTCTCATTTATCTTCGATCACTCCATGTTTCCTTGCAATCTATAGAAATAACCGTTTCTCTGTCATTATAAAAAAATTTAAAAAGCCCCTTGATCCATCCATCCCCATTAAGTACCATCTCATATCTCTTCTCCTGTTTGTGGCTGAACTTCTTGAGAAGACAATATACAATTGCTGCCTTCGTTTTCTTTCTTCTCACTCTCTTCTTAACTCTCTATAGCTTGACTTCTGACTGATCAGTCAGCTGAAAGTGCATGCTCCAAAGTTACCAATGATCTCTTCATCATCGAATCTAATGACTTCTGAATCATCATTCTTCTTGACCTCTTTGCAATCCTTTACCCCCATTGATCACCCGTTCCCCCTTGATGATCTTTCCTCTATTGGTCTCTGTGGCACTATTCTTTTTTCCCTCCTTTCCTATCTGTCTGGCTTTTTCTTCTCAGTATTCTTTGCTTCAACTTTATATCCATCATAGTCACAAACTCTGGCTGTCAAATAAGGCTCTGACCTGGACCCTTTTCTGTTCTCCACTTATATTATTTCTCTTGATGATCTCATCAGTTCTCATAGATTCTCTATCCACATGATTCTCAATTCTGAAAACAGAGCACTAACCTTGCTTTTAACCTCTAGACTCACATCTCCAACTGCCTATTGGACATCTTAAACTGTAGAAATCTTAAACTCAGCATATCTTAAACTAAGCTCATTATTTTTTCTCCTTAAACCTTCTCCTCTCTGAATTTCCATATTACTATCAAGGAAACCACTACCCTCCCAGACACTTAGATGGTATCTTAGATTCCTTATCCTTTTCACCTGCCCCCTATATAGAATCTCTTGCCTCTCTCGGCACTTCTTTAGCTTTCTGGAACTATCTTGTGGCACAAAAGTAACAATGAATGCAGGGATCCTATGAATCAAATTAGATAAAGCTCAGTTGCTAAGAAATGGCAGCAAGCCCTCACAAAACCACCTTTGTACCATAGGTTGAACTAAAATTTCAGGCTAGCTAATTGCAAAGAACCCTCAATGATACACATAAATCTCTTTATTCATCTCTGATTTCTTAACATAGTTCACACCAGCTATTGTAAATCTTTTCCTTGACTCCTCAGCTCCAATATATTGCCTCATTCTCTGAGGAGATTGACAGTTGGATGTGAATTTTTGTCATCCTTCAGTTCTAAATTCTTACTTCATAACTTTCCTCTCCCATACATAAAAATATTTCTATGTCTTCTAGCCTCTTCTCTTTCCCTCTAGCTTCAGGAAGTAAGATTAGAAAAGATGAAGAAAGGCAAGTGAGGAGAGGTTTATCTACTCCTTGCAAAAGCTAACCCTTCCATCTTTGAACAGACATACAATAAACAGTTGTGTTTGACAAGATAAAGATCAAAGTTTTGGGGATAAGAATTCACTACTTGGTAAAAAATTGTTGGGAAAACTTGAAAGCAGTCTGGTATATACTATATATAGATCAATATTTTATGCCATTTACCAAGACAAGTTCAAAATAGATATATGGCCTAGGTACAAAGGGAAATATTACAAACAAATTAGAATAGGGAACATATTACCTATCAGATTTATGGGGAGAAACCAAATTTATCAATAAACAAGAGAGAGAAAGCATTGTGAGATGTAAAATAGATAAATTTGAATATATTAAATTAAAAAGGGGGTGTATAAATATAACACGTAGCCAAGATTAGAAGGAAAGAAGAGAATTTGGAAAATATTTATAGACAGTTTCTTGGATAGAAGTCTCATATCTACAATAGAGAACTTTGTGAAATTTATAAGAATATAAGTTATTCACCAATTGATAAATGGTCAAAAGATATGAACAGACAGATTTTTCACAAACAGAGTTTGCCTCATTCTTTTGGAATTAGCTAAATCCTCCCTTCTTTACTTTCCCGTTATCTTTTTTAGATTCTCCTCCGCAGGCTATAAATATGCTCCTCTATCCTAAAAATCAACATTTTCCTTAGCACTTTTGTACATTTCTGTTATTACCCAATTTCTTCACCATTTAGAGATTCAGTACTTCCACTTCCTCACCATCCACTTAATTTTCAGTCTTCCACAATCTAACTTTCAACTCTGCCACCCAATGAAAATTATTTTTCTGAAATATCCAATGACCGTCTAACTAATCATCAAATGAAATAGCATCTTCTCAGCTTTCATCTTCTTTGACTTTCCTATAATGTTTTCAATTTGACTCAATGAGCATCAATTGAGTGCTTATTATGTGCCAGGCACTGTACTGGGAACTAAAAAAAAAATAAAGATAAAAGTGAAATCATCTCAATCCTCAAGAATTTTACATTTTATGGGGATGAGAAAAGGATGAGAAAACAACATGGATTCAGAGGATATATGAGGTGAGAGTGACAAATAAAGGTTGACCTCAAGATTTTGATCCTTGGTTATTAGAAGGTTGTACTTGACAGTAATAGGGAAGTTTGGATGAAAGATGGGTTTTGTGGGAAAAACAGTGAATTCTATTTCAGAATTAAGGTTGGGATGCCTAAAGAATATCCAGATTAAAATGTCTAGGATGTGCTTGGTGATATCAGTTTGTCAACAAACATTTATTAGGCTCTTACTATATTCTAAGCACTGTTTTAGGACACAAAGAAAGGCAAAACCATGGTCACTACCCTTAGGGGATTTACAAGATAAGGTACAAGGGTTCCTTGTAACCCTTGTAACCCTTACAAGGAAAGGATTCTTGTAGAAAGTGTATTTAGATGTGAACCTTGAAGGTGGCTTGGGGCATCGGGAGGCAGAGATGAGGGTAAGGAACATTCCAGGTATGAAAAAAAGACAGTGAAAGAACATGGTGTTGGGAGATGGGCTGCTTTGTAGAGGTTAGTTATACAATGTCATGTTCTTAAGTCAGAGATCTCCCTGGTACCCTGGTGTTTTAGCTAAAAAAAAAAAAAAAAAAAAAAAAAAAAACCTAGTTTACCAGATAAGTTATCCCCAGGCCCTGCATAAGAACCATTCTTGGTGCCTGATAGTGGCTAATTCCCTCAAAATGCCCCTCACATCCAACATCAGAAATTTATTGTACTGCTCAGGCTGTTAGACCTAACCTAATCATGTGGAGTTCTGGAGATAGACTAGAGCAGGGTATATAGGTCTTGGAATCACCTGCATGGCAATGATATTTGAATAATTAGGAGATTCTTAGTCACATTGAAGGGAATAGTTTCAGTTTAGGGTTTAGGTCAGAAAGCAGTTATCTAGGGAGAAAGAATGAGTGATCAGAGAATTCGAGGTAACCAGACTATGCTTATGAGGATTGTATATGTCTTTCTTTATTCGGGAGAAAAATGAGAGGAAAATGAGTTAGGGATAGTGTTCCCCCCCCCCCAAAAGAAAAGAAAGTAATTGAAAATCCATAGAGAACAGAAGGAAGTTCAGAAGGAAATACAGACAAACAGGGAAATTTTGGCAGTAACATTGAAATTATTATGAGTATTTTAACTTTTCCTTGCATAACTTGTACGTGAAAATGTTCTCTTATTGGCTTAATTAAATATAGAATTAAAAATAGATAACCTTTTTAAGTGGAGATATTAGTATATGCCATTTTTTCTAGAATCTGATTATATTGTTGACCAGTCCTTCCTAGATAACCTCTTCTTCACTGGTATCTGTGGCTCTGTTTTTCACTAATTCTTCTCTTCTTTAGAAATTCCTTCATCAATTCCCCTTCCTCCTCCAGGGCTCTCTTATTAAAGGGTAACTATAAAGTAGGAATATTTAAAAAAACTATTTAATATATCTTCTACAACCCAGAAACTCTTCTCTCTTTCAAAAAGAAAAGACATAACAGTCAATTGGATAAGAGTTGAAAAAAATGAACCTCTTTTTTGCATGGATGGGCAGGACAGGCTATGACTTTAGAATAGTACATGCACTGCCAGAAATAGGTGATAAGTTGGTTTTACAGAATTTCTCTTTTTTATTCTTTATTACAAAGAATGAATTGCTGGATAAGAATAGGAGAAAAATACATTTAGAAATAAAATTATATAATATATTTTTTTAAAAATAAGGATATTCAGTGTATAACCTTGGGCTTCCCCTTTTTATGTATATATCTCCTAGAAAATATACCTCAAGGATGATGCTCTGTAGGAAAGTATTTTTTCAGAACCACAGTTCACAAACCCCTACTGGATATAATTTTAACTATCAGGCAGTTCACATGGAATTCCTCCAGTTCATAATTCCTTTGAGCACAATAGTATTCCATCATATATTAGATATCTTCTACAATAGGTAACCATACACTTAGCTGGAAAGGGCACAGATTCAGAGAATACATATGACTAAACACCATGCATAGAGGTGACTCATGTAGGGAATTTGGCTAGAATTCCTGATAAGAAAAGGATGCTGTTATATACCTCTCCTGTGGTTGCCTCTGTATGCATTGTCACTGCTGGGAGTGTTCCTGCAGGGTGTGTGATTACTTGCTCAGCTACCATATTCTGGGCTTCATTTTTTTATAGTTACCTGCTGGCCAGGTCAGTTCTCCTCTGCTAAGGTACAGTGACTAGAAAGTCTCTTCCTTGATAAGGGGAAGGTAGGGACTTTTTAGTTATTGCTAGAAACTACAAGACAGCTTAGACCAGGGTTCGTGAAGTACTGGCACATGTGCAGAGCTGGCATTCAGGGAGCTGCTCCATTCTTCCTGTCCCTAGTGCCCGAGGATATGTTTTGCATGTCCTGCCTCTCAGCCCAGCTGCCCAAAGCAAGCCCTTCCTCCCTCCACTCTCTCTGGTAATTGGGGGGGGGGGCGTTTACAGAGAGCTTGAATTTGCCCTCGGGGCACTTGAACTTGAAAAAGTTTGCCAGTGCTGGTTTATGCTCCCAAACAAAAAACATTGAGAGTCCTGCAAGCTAAGAATAAATACTTTACAGAAGATCTTATCCCTGATTATCATGGGGCAGTGATGGTGAACCTTTTAGAGACTGAGTACCCAAATTGCCACATGTGAACCCTGCCTCCTTCCTTACCCCAAACAGGGGAGGGAAGAAGCATGACCATTGGGCTGCTGGGCAGAGGGGCAGATGATGTGAGAAAAGTCCTCAGGAGAATGTGGACAGGGAGGAGGGAGCAGCCTCCTCTGGCATGTGTGCCATAGGTTTATCAACATGGTCCTGGGGTAACTGAAGCTGTAGAGATGGGGCACAATTATATTTTAATTCATGGTAAGTGAATCTTAATGGCAGTCAGTTGTCTAAGAGAATTATGGCACTTAGGTTTAGAAATTCTCCAAAGTCCTTTTCATTTGGCAAGCAAATGAATCTAAACTGGAACAAAAACTAAGGGAAGAAGGCAAGGTCATTGTCTTCCAGGTTTCTGATTTATTCCTTTTATTAATTTTACTTTTTTATCAGATTATATGCTAATATATTTTTAATAATTATTTTCTGGCATTCTGCAATCCATATACTCTCCCTCTTCATCCCCCCCCAAAGGCAAATAATATGATTTGGGTGGTATAAGTGTTATCATAGAATACATATTTCTATGTTCAACCTACTGTGAAAGAAGACAAATATCACTTACACTAGAGAAAAATTCATGAAGGAAATAAAGTGAAGAATGATATGCTTGAATTTGTATTCAGACTTCATCAGTTCTTTTTCTGGTGGTAGATATCCTTTTTTGTCATGAGTCCCTTGGAGTTGTCCTGAATCCTGGCATTGCTGTTAATAATTAAGTCATTCATAGTTGATCATCGTATTTAATGCTGTTACTGTTTAAAACAGTACAACTGTGTCCTTGTTCTATTCATTTTATTTTGTAACACTTTATATGTCTTTCTGGGTATTTTATGATCATCTTGTTCTTCAATCATATACTACAACTTGTTGAGCCATTCCCCGGTTGATGAACATCCCTTCAGTTTCCAGTTCTTTAAAATCACAAAAAGAGCTGCTATAAATACTTTTGTATAAGTAGGTCCTTTTCCCCTATCTTCAATCACTTTGGGATACAGACCTAGCAGTGACATTGTTGAGTCAAAGGGTATGTACAGTTTTATGGCCCAGTCCTTGACTCTCCAGGATGGTTTCATCAGTACACAGCTTTACTAACTGGGTATTAGTGTCCTACTTTTTCCCTATCCTTTCCAAAATGTATCATTTTTCTTTTCTGAGATATTAGATAGTCTGACCACTGTGAAGTGGTACCTCAGAGTTGTCTTAATTTGCTTTTCTTTACTGACTTAATCCTGCTGTTATTATGTATATCTGTAAATATTAAAAACTTTAGTTTTGTTGTAATATTTTGACCATTGAGAAACCTCACCATTTTCCTAAAACTACACACATACAGGCTATATAAGAATAAAGAAAGCCAGCTACCAATGTTATGATAGAGGGATGGAGGGGAGATAGAGAATCTAGGAGGGGGACTCTCTTCAAGCTCTCCCCTCCCACCAAATATGCACTGGCTAGACTTTGAGGGTGTGTCACCCCAAAACTGGGTGACCTGGATTATTGTGCTACCCCACAGGAGTAGGGGACAAGTCTTCCCTATAAGATGAGGTATGGGGGGTCCAATCTGATTCTGAATGAGGACAGGGTTCACACAAGCCTCCCCCCGAAGTCAGTCAACTTCACAGCAGGTGGTTTGGCTCCAAGATGGAGACAGCCAGACCAAGCTGTGATTTCCCTCCCCCTCATTGTCTCTCAGGCACTCTGGAACACTGGCTGACTAGTGAATGGCTTTTATTATTCACAATTTAGGGGTTGGGGAAAGGGGTGAAGAGAAGAGGGATTTTGGGTTACCCTCTTCCCTATTTCTATGGGGTTCATCACTCAGGTGGGAACCTTTGGGGTTCCCATTCCTAAGCATCTCCCACCCCTTCTCCTTCTGTTTCTCTTTCTATCCTTCTCTATAATTGCAAGCTAGACTGGAAAGGGTCTCTCGGCAAGGTTGGGTAATGGGGGAAGAAGCCTAAGAGATCGCTCCCAAAATGGAGTCTCAAAACTTTGTTGACTCGTTGGTTGAAGTCTTGATGGGTGAGAAGTGATGGGATGCCTTTGACTAGGGAATCGGGGTATCAATGTCCAAAGAAAGATCCTCAGGAAGCTCTCAGAACTAGAGTTGAGCTGAGATGTTCTCCTCCTCCCTCTCTCAGTCCTCCACCAGAACCCTCTCCTTCCTCCTCCAGAGAATTCCCAGAATTCCCCCTGGTCTCAACTGTCACCAACTGTCACCCACCACCAGTCACTCCTTCTCTGGCTTCTTCTGTCCCATCCCCTTTGCACAAATCCCATTCTTACAGCTATCACTATGTTTTCATCAAAACATTTTTGAGATGATCTGTCTTTTCCAAAAAGGCGTGAATATTTGAATATTGCTAGACAAAAATCACAAGATATTAGGACTGCATTTTGATTTTCAGTGATCTTGAAATAGTCATGAAATTTGGGGGGGGGTGCTGGCATTTTATTTCTTAGCTACTGAGAAGGATGGAAAATTCCAGGCATTTCTATCTTGTGAACCACTTAATTTGTTCTTTATTCACTGATCTGGTCCCACCTATCCATTTTCCTCTATAAGCTATTATCTTTTCTCTATTCTTGTCACCTCTGATATTTAGCTTCCAACACAATCGCTCCACTGAAAAATCTTCTCTTAAAGGATACCAGTGATGTCCTAATAATCATGTCCAACAGTCTTCATCCTTTGCATATCTGCAACATCTTTCTTGACCATTTTAAAGTTTAAAATGGCCAGGGATTTTCAGAAGTTAACTCAGAAGTATTAGTGACTATATTTAAATATTTTCCTTTAATTGCAACTAGAATTTGGGGAAAGACATTAGAATCCATAAACCTGGCTGCTAGGGAAAGAGATGATATTGAGATCTGTTATTTTTTGGTGTAGAGTAAAGCTAGGTGGTGCAGTGGATAGAGCACAGGACTTGGAGTCAGGAAGACTCATCTTCCTGAATTCAAATCTGGCCTCAAACACTTACTGTGTGACCCTGGGCAAGTCACTTAATCTTATTTGCTTCAGTTTCTTCATCTGGAAAATGAGCTAGAGAAGGAAATGGGAAACAACTCCCATATCTTTGCCAAGAAAGTTCCCCAATAGAGTCATGACTGACTGAAGAAAATGAACAATAACATGAGGTCATGATGTAGTCTGACCCTTTTTATTGTTCCTTGTGATCAAAATTACTTTTATAATAATTTTAAGATATTTTGATTCCTAATTGTGTAAATATTGATACAACCAACGCAAACTCTTTAGGGTGGGGTTCTTCAATAATTTTAAGAGTATAAAGAAGTCCTGAGGCCAAAATGTTTAAGAATCCCTTATCTCTCCATGTTATCTACAAGCCAAATATCATGCTGAAATCTATGTATGCTATGTCTAAAGTTTTTTCTTGATATAACAGTCTAGAAGCCGTGTAAAAAAGATAATAAAGTTAGACCGAAATGACTTGTTCTTGAAGAAGCCAAGGCAGATAGGTGGCAGAGTACAAAATGAACTGGAAATGGAGTCAGAGAAACCCGAGTTCAAATCCTGTCTCAGGTATCTTAATTAATGGCTGTCTGACCTGGGCAAGTCACTCAATCTCACTGTACCTCAGTTTTCTGACTTGTAAAATGGAGATATTAGTAGAAGCCAACTCCCAATGTTGTTGTGAGGATCAATGAGACAACTTATATAGAGTAATTTGCAAATCTTTCTGAATTACATAAATGTTAGTGATTCTGATGTTCTTATTGTTGC
Organism: Gracilinanus agilis; assembly: GCF_016433145.1. Taxonomy (NCBI): domain Eukaryota; kingdom Metazoa; phylum Chordata; class Mammalia; order Didelphimorphia; family Didelphidae; genus Gracilinanus; species Gracilinanus agilis. The sequence goes on from NC_058134.1 coordinate 195,196,268, forward strand.
TACTACTATTATTATTAAACCTAAACGTCTTCAAGCCTCTTTAAAGATCATCAGTTATTTTCTTGATGTTCACAAACCATCTCTTTGAGAATACACTCTATAATTATGCCCAAAGGGCTTTAAAAGAATGCATGTCCTTTGATCCAGTAATACCACTACTAGGTTTGTACCCCAAAGAGGTAGCAAAAAAATACAAAAGATTTGTATTTATTTATATATTTTATATAAATATCTATATAAATAAATTTTTATTTGTATAAATTTTATGTTTTTATATATTTTATATAAATATTTTATGCAAAAATATTTATAGCTGTGCTTTATATGGTGGCAAAAATTGGAAAATGAGGGGATGTCCTCTCAATTGGGGAGTGGCTGAACAAATTGTGACAAATGATGGTGATGAAATACTATTGAGTTATAAGGAATGATGAACTGCTTGATTTCTATATGACCTGGAAAGACCTCTATGAACTGATGCGAAGTGAAATGAGTAGAACCAGGAGAACATTGTACACAGTAACTGAAACATTGTGGAATGATCAAATGTAATGAACTTTGCTACTAATAGCAAAATGCACTGATCCAGGACAACCCTGAAGGACATATGAAAAAGAATGCTATTCACATCAAAAGAACTGTGGGGATAGGTACACAGAAGAAAAGCATGTGATTTATCACTTGTTTATGTGAGTATTGAATGTGGGGTTTGGGTTTTAAAAGACTATTTTTCTATTACAAAAATGAATATGGAAATGAGTATCAAGTGATAACAATTGTATAACCCAGTGGAATTGCATGTCAGCTCTGGGAATGGGGAGGGAGAGAAAATGAATCATGGAAAAATATTTAAAAATTTGTTAAAATTTTTTTATTTTTAAAATTTTAAGTAAAAGAGAATACATTCTTTAATTTTCGTAGCTACAAGAGTCAAACTCATTCATCCACATGCTTAAAGATCACTTCTGTTGTCTTTTTTTTCCCCAAAAATTGGGGCAAAAGGTCCTTTGAGAGCTTTACACATATTCCAAGATCTTGCAGAGATGACCAATAGCATCTCAGGAATTGGGGATCCTTACCAGCTCTAAAATTCTAAGATGTATTAGATCTGACATTTCTTGGCTAGTCAGAGTCCTCCTGTGGTCATCATTTCCATCCCCCCATCTCTCAGACCACTGAAAATAGAGAGTCATGAAGAGTGACAAAAATGACAGAGATTGGTACACGAAGATACACAGAGAGCAGAGAATGGAGAGCATGCATAAATTATTTATTGTCTGACTTCCCTGGTAGACTTGGTCTGTCTAAGGCATATGTCTGAATGTTATCTCTGGGATTTCATCCAGTTTAGTGGCCCTGTAGAGGCCTTCTGGCCATTGTGTTAGTAATAATGGAAGAGTCCTTTAAAGTGAAGTTTATGAGTGTCCATTTTACAAGGAGTCTATGGTTATAATGAATTCTTTCTGCATTTATCATCTTAGTGCTAATTGGGTTACATTTTGTGGGCTTTAAAGTGGCTCTTGCCAGAATTCCTGAGATATTTTATTGTAATTTAGCATTAGGCAGGCATGAGTTAATGGACATATACAGCATTATTCACCACGATTCCTTATTTGAGTTTTGCCATTGCTATGATATCTTTTAATTTTCATCCTTGTGACACTAATCAGTCGGTATTGATTTAGACATTGTATATTACCATAGGAATTCCATTTTAATCCAACATTAGTGTAACATTAAAATGTAAAGGAGAGGGCACCCAGAAGTCGCCTTAAAACATTACTGTCTTATAAAATTCTGCTTGTCTTAGTCATTCCCAGCTCTGCACAGAGTAGGCCAAAGAGCAAGAGACCTGTGAGCAGTCGACTTTTATGATTCATGGGGACACAGCAATTCACTTTATGACATTTTCCAGGAGTCTGAGTTTTAGGAGTGGTATGCGAGAGGAAGTGTTAAGTCAGGGGAGGGGGTGACTCACATTCTTGGTAGTTTTTAAAGATTTAGATTTGGTCTTGCAACATTATGGGGCATCCGTTAGAAGGAGCTTGGCTAGACAGGGCAGGAACGGGCCACATAGATCCAGGACACTAGATTAGCCTTCTGGGTGGAAAGAAGCAGAAGGTGGGAGTGTAGGGGTACGGATGAAACCCTCCCTACTGGTAGACCTTCCTAAACCTGGACTGGAGCCTCCTCCACTGTGATTGAAAGGAACAGGATGTTTATTTGGGAAATGGAAGAGGCAAGAAGACATCAAAGTTTATTCAAATAATTTCATTTTTTCTTCCGTACATGCAAAAGTGTGAACATGTAGAGATGTGCTTCATGCAAGGGGAGACTGTGAAGTAGGGAGATCAGTCTCCATAATTCCTATAAGTAGAGGTTTACTTGGTTGGATAGGCAAGGTCCCATGTGAGAATTCACTCAGGTGCCCCTAGATGATGACCCCTGAGGAGGTGAGCTGTCTTCACAGGGAACCCTTTCTTCCACTTGCCAAGACTCCTCCAGGGCAACTCAGTGAGGCTTGTGACGATGAATCTCACCCACTCTCCTTAGAATTGTCCCATCAAAACTCACCCCAAGTCCCTGAGGACTTCCCTGTCTGAAACTCATCACCAGGAACTGGTGATCCCAGAGCTCCAGGGAATGAAAATAAGCTCCTTCTCTAGCAAACCAATGCTACTATCAAAGTCACTAGCCCCCTCTGGACCTCAGTTTCTTAATATTGATTCTAAGACAGGAAGGTAAAGGTTTTTTTTTTAATTATACAGTTCTCTAGAAATATGAGTTACTATGATTATTAAGCTGGAACATAAATAGGCATTTTTTCATCTGGAGCAAAAATAGGAAGCATAAGGCACAATATAGGGAAGGAAATAGGATCGACTCAGAGGGAATTCAGGGGGTATTCAGTTACTCCACTCTCCAACTTCAAACATATTTTTAGCTCCATATTCCCTATAATCTACTTGCTTAACCTCTCCTGTGGCTATCATTCCCTCCTCTAAGCATTGAAGGAATATATGTTGATTCAATTGCCTTAGGAAGGGCTACCCTATCCTCTCTTCATCATCTACTGGTTCATAGCCTGAGCCTTCATTCCTTTCTAGGTCTTTCTTTCTCTCTCAGGCCAAACTTGTCCCAACTCCTGAGGGGCACAAGATGAGCCCAGGGAGAAAGGATGATCTATTCCTTGTCCTTCTTCCTGACCTCTGATAGATTTTTGCCTCCAACTCTTGATGTTTCCCCAACCTTTCCCCAAACCCTTTTGAGGATGAAGAAAAGTAGAGAAAGATGAAGTATAAGGCACAAGGCCAGGAAGCTTTGGACTACCACAGAAAGGAAGTGTGTTCGACACACAAAACCTCTTTAGAGGGTTTTCAACATATATTATATGCTGGTGCCTGGTAGAAAGCCCCAGTGGCCCTGTAGAAAGCTCCAGATGTCCTATCTTAGAGATGTCTTTGCTATTGTGGTTACCCATCTTATTTGCCAGATTACTTTTCTCAAAAAGGACTTTTGACTAGTTCCAAAAACAAAACAATCCTCAAAGAATGAAAAGTACTCACCATAGGAGCTATTTAAGAGTATAAGCTGCAGACTTTAAAGGTGACTGCCAAAGTTCATTTGAAACATGTTGTAAAGGATTATAACAAATTAGAATCTCAAGGTAAGTATTTTCAGGGGAACATCAGTGACTTTAATGTGCAAATTCTGGTATATTTATTTTTAAAATTGGACAAATTCGCTTCACACTTTTTAAGGAAGATATCTTCAATTCAACAAATATTTAGTGCCTAAATAGTGTTATACTGAGTGATTAGAGAACTTAGAGGTGCCCTCAGGGAACATACTCTCTACAAAGGGGAACGTGAGACATTCATGGAGATATAAAATACTAGTAAGACATAAAAAGTACACTCTAGAGGTACAAAGTGCTTTGTGAAATCTAAGATAAAAAATAATTTAAGTCTCTGGGGGAATGAGGGGCAGCATCCCAATAAAGAGAGGATTAGAAATTGACTTTTAAAGGATAAATAGGAATTTAACAGGTGAAACAAAGGAGTGGAAGTCATTTTTAGGCACAGGGGACAAATGAAATTAATCAAAGGCCAAAGACCAGAAATATAGGGTAAGAGGGTACACCAAAGACATTTAATGATTTGCCATGGCTCAAGTATAGGCCATGTTGGGGAGAAGGGAGAATTTGTGTAGTTAATAAAAGATAAAGCTATAAGCATAAAATGATGTCAGGTTGTAGAGTGCCACCAACACCATGCTAAGGAATTTAGACTTTGTTTAGTAGATAACATGGCAATATGGAAGTCTTTCTGACTTTAGAGTAGAGGAGTTGAGATGATTAGATCTGCGCATCAAGATGATTGAAGTGCCAAAGAAATTGAAAATGAATTATCCTCTGACTTACCTCATTTGTTCTCCAACTATACACCATGCCATTCCTGACTTATCAACCATCTTCCATTTCTTCTTAAAATTGGTAAATATACATATATGTATGTTATATATGTATACATATATATTATGTCCTTAAGTAAACTAATATGTGTGCTATAATCATTCTTTTTCTAAGGATATTAAATATATGTATAGGTTTAAAATATACATACATATATATTTAATGATTTTAGGAAGAAATGGGGGATGGGATGTAAGTCAGGAATCGCGTGGTGTATAGTTAAAGAACAAATGAATTAAGCCAGAGAATAATTCAGATAGGTGGCACAATGGATAAAGTGCTGGGTCTGGAGATAGGAAAACTCATTTTCCCAAGTTCAAATCCAGTCTCAGACACCTACTAGCCATGTGACCCTGAGCAAGTCACTTAACACTATTTGCCTTGGTTTTCTCATCTGTAAATGAGTCAAAGAAGGAAATGGCAAACTGCTCTAGTACCTTTGTCAAGAAAATCCCAAATGGAGTCATAAAGTGTTGGACATATCTGAAATGACTCAACAACAGCAAAAAGGATAAATCATCATCTCTGTGAGTACATATACATATATTTTACATATGTTATATATGTATATGTAAGTATGTATTGAGAGAGTCAAAGGAAAGAGAACATCCCTCTTAATTTCTTGTGGTTTACCTGTCTTATCCTGAAAACCTCTCATCTAGTTCAAATTCTTATCACCTCTTGTATTACTATCACAATAGGTTCTTAATTATTCCTTGATGCCATTAGCCTTTCCCCTCTCTAATCTATCCTTCACACAACTGACAAACTGAAACTTTTAAAACTTTGGCCTGAGCGGGTCACTTCCTGGCATTTAAAGGTCTCCAAAATCTGATTTGTACCTACCTTTCCAGGCTTTTATCTTATATAAGAAATAATTCCATTCCATTCTCTCTGAGAAAGAAAATAAGATGATAGCCAGGCATCATAGATTACTTGCTGTTTCCCCATTCACATCTTGACATCTCCTGCTTCTATGTATTTGAAGAGATTGTTTGTTGTGTCAAGAATGTATACTCCATACTCAATTCTGCCTCTGTCCTTTCTTCATTCAAAATGGTTTTTATATTCCCTTACATATGATCTTTTTTGACTTCCTCATTGACTTATGCTCTTTACTACTCCAAGTTGCTTTGCATTACTTTGTATACATTTGGTATTTACTTATTTAAGTAAATGTAGTTCCCCCACCCCAGTGGAAAGAATGTTTCTTGAAGAAAGGGACTTTAAGTTTCACCTTTGTATTTGCATTGCCTACTTCTGTACTTAATTTCTTCAAAGCCATCTGCTTTGAATCTGAATCTAATCTGAAATTAGATGAGTTTAGGAGGAAATAGATAGTAAGACCAAACTAGTAGGGTATCTCAACCTTTCTCTTTCAGAACTAGATAAATTGAACCAGAAAATAAATAAGAAAGAAGGAAGGGAAGTGAATGAAATGCTAGAAAAATTAGAGTTAGTAGATATCTAGGGAAAATTGAACAGGAATAGAAATGAATATGCCTTCTTCTCAGCAGTACATGGTACATATACAAAGATCAACCATGTATTAGGGCATAGAAATATTGCAAACGAATGCAGAAAATCAAAAATAATCAATGCAACTTTTTCAGATAATAATGTAGTAAAAATTATAATTAACAAGTCCAGGGAAAGGGAAATTTAAAATTAATTAGAAACTAAATAATATAATTCTTCAAAACAGGTCAAAAACCCAATCATAGAAGCAATTATAGACTTCTTTGAAGAGAATGACAATGATGAGACAACATATCAAAATCTATAGGATACAGTCAAAGCAGGAGAAAATATATATCTTTGAGTGCCTATACCAACAAAATAGAGAGGGTGGAGATCAATGAATTGTGCTTTCAACTTAAAAAATTAGAAAAAGAACAAATTAAAAATCCCCAGATAAAAACTAAATTGGAAATCCAAAAAATTAAAGGAGAAAATAAAATTGAAAGTAAAATAACTAGTTAACTAATAAATAAAGACTTAGAGCTGGTATTTGAAAAAATAAATAAAATAAAGTACTGTTTGATTTTATTAAAAAAAAAGAAAGAAGAGAATCAAATTAACAGTATCAAAGATGAAAAGGGTGACCTCACCTCTAATGAAAAGGAAATTAAGGTAATTATTAAGAACTATTTTGCCCAATTATATGGCAATAAATATGATAATCTATGTAAAATGGTTGAATATTTACAAAAATATAAATTGCATAGATTAACAAAAGAGGAAATAGAATACTTAAATAATCCCATTTCAGAAAAATAAATTGAATAAGCCATCAAGGAACTTCCTAAGAAAAAATCCCCAGGGACAGATGAATTCACAAGTGAATTCTTTCAAACATTTAAAGAACAACTAATCACAAAACTATACAAATTATTTGACAAAATAAGTAAAGAAAGAGTCTTACCAAATTATTTTTATGACATAAATATGGTACTGATTCCCAAGCCAGGCAGATCAAAAACGGAAAGAATATTACAGACCAATCTCCTTAATTAACATAGATGCAAAAATCTTAAATAGAATACTAACAAAAAGACTCCAGCAAGTAATCAGGAGTATTGTTCACTATGACCAGGTGGGATTTATATTTGAAATACAAGGATGGTTTAATATTAGGAAAATCATACACATAATTGACCATATCAGTAACTAAATTAACAGAAATCACATGATTATCTTGATAGATACAGAAAAAGCCTTTCACAAAATACAGCATTCATTCCTATTGAAAACACTATAAAATGTAGGAATAGAAGGGCCCTTCCTCAAAATTATAAACAGTATATATTTAAAACCATCAGCAAGTATCATCTGTAATGGGGACAAATTAGAAGCCTTTCCAATGAGATCAGAAGTGAAGCATTTATCACCTGTGTTATTTAATATTGTACTAGAAATGGTAGTGGTACCAATTAAAGAAGAAAAAAAATTGAAGGCATTCAAGTAGGCAATGAGAAAACTAAACAATTACTCTTTGCAGATGATATGAGGGTCTACTTAAAGAATCCTAGAAAATCAACTAAAAGGCTAGTGGAAAAATTAACAACATTAGCAAAGTTGCAGGATACAAAATAAACTCACATGATTCATCAGCATTTCTATATATTTCTAACAAAACTCAGCAGCAGGAGTTAGAAAGTTAAACCCCAATAAAATCACCCTAGACCAGTGATGGGCAAACTTTTTAAAGAGGGGGCCAAAGGAAAGGAAATGCTCATCTGTCAGTCTGTTTCTAAGGCAACTCTTTCAAGGTTTAATTGTATTGTATTCTACTCATTGTATTCGTCAGATTAGGAATAATGTTGCTCAGCTGGATAGAACATTTCATGCCCCCCCCTCCCCGCATCTGGTCCATGGGCGGTAGTTTTTCCATCTCTGCCCTAGACAATATAAAATATTTAGAAATCTATTTGCCAAGACAAACTCAGAAATTATATAAACACAACTACAAAACACTTTTCACATAAATAAAACTAGATTTAAACAATTGGAAAATCATTAATTACTCCTGGGTAGAATGAGCTAATATAATAAAAATGACAATCTTACCTAAATCAGTTTACTTATTCAGTGTCATACCTATCAAACTACCAAAAAAATTTTAATAGGATTAGAAAAAATTATATCAAAGATCTTTTGGAAGAACAAAAGATTAAGAATATCAATTTACTAACTAACAAAAGTAAAGATGAAGGATGGGGGCCTAGCAGTACAAGATCATAAACTGTACTATAAAGCAGTGATCATCAAAACAATATGGTACTGGTTAAGAGACAGAAGAGTAGATCAATGGTGCAAACTAGGGGTAAATGACCTCAGCAAGCTCATGTTTGATAAACCCAAAGATCTCAGCTTTTGAGACAAAAACTCACTATTTGACGAAAGCTGCAGGGAAAATTGAAAGACAGTAGGGGAAAAAGTGGGTCTAGATCAATATCTCACAACCTATGCCAAGATAAATTCAAAATGGGCAAATGACTTAAATATAGGGAATGAAATAATAAATAAATTAGGCAAACATAGAATAGTATAACTGTCAGATCTGTGGGAAAGGATGGAATTTAGGACCAAGCAAGAGATAGAGAACATTACAAAGTGTAAAATGAATAATTTTGATTACATCAAATTAAAAACAGTTTTTGTACAAACAAAACCAGTGCAACAAAAATTAGAAGGAAAGCAGCAGAATAGAAAAACATTTTTATAATAAAACTCTCTGGCAAAGGGTTTAGTTTCCCAAATATATAAGGAACTAAGTCAAATTTACAAAAAATAAGCTATTCCCCAATTGACAAATAATCAAGGGACATGAATAGGTAGTTTTTGGATGAATAAATCAAAATATCAATAAGCACATGAAAAAATGTTCTAAATTAGAGAAATACAAATCAAAACAACTCTGAGGTACCTCCTCACACCTAGCAGGTTGGCTAATATGACAGTGAAGGAAAGTAATAAATGTTGGAGGGGATATGGCAAATTTGGGATGTTGATGCATTTTGGTAGAGTTGTGAATTGATCCAACCATTCTGGAGGGTGTAACAAATAAAAGTGATAAAGAAGGATATATTTAAAAATATTAGGGTTTTATTGTAATTCATATTGATAATTAAAAAAAAACACGTCCCTGCTAAGATCTAATTCAAATGTCTCACCATGCCTTCCCCCTGACTGCTTCCTAGGAAAGAGGAAGTACCAATCCCAATCTCCCTATTTAAGCTTCTTTTTACATTGTCTTACTTCACTAAGTAAGGACAGGAAGCCTGTTGAATCATGGGAAATGTAGTTTGTAGGAGATCTAAAAGTCCACAGGAATTTTAGACCAGAGACCTCAAGATCCATTCAAAGAACCTCAAATTTCCAATATCACAAGGGCAATTTGGAATTATGCCCAATGGCCTTTGAAAGCCTGCTTGTCCTTTGATACAGCCATACCACTGCTGGGTTTGTACCCCAAAGAGATAATAAGGAAGAATATTTGTACAGAAATATTTATATCCATGCTCTTTGTGGTAGCAAAAAATTGGAAAATGAGGGGTTTCATCGATTAGGAAATGGATGAACAAATTGTGGTCTGATGGTGATGGAATTCTATTGTGCTGAACGGAATAATGAACTGGAGGAATTCCATGTGAACTTGAAAAACCTCCGGGAATTGATGTAGAGTGAAAGGAGCAGAACCAGTGTTATAAAGAAAAATAGGACTCCTGATACTACTCTGCTTCTAGGGGATATTGGTTAGGGAAGCTGTGTCTTTGTATTCCCCTAGGTAGCTGGTGAGGGGAACACCAAGCCCAATCACCCAGCTGGATGTTATAATGCCCTATCCTAAATAACAGTGCCCAGGTAGGACCCTTAATGATCAGATGGATGTGTAACTCTTTCAGGTCCCACCTGGGGTTGGATTGATTATTAATATTGGGCTCTAATTAGCCTCGGATCACATTTCATCTTGCTCCCTCCCCAAGGCTCGTGATATAATGACCACTCAGGAAGGTACTTAATGAAACTTTATCTATTGATCTTAAATAGGGAAAGGAATAATCAGGAATGGATTGGGAATAGGATACCCTGTCACACTAATATCTATGATCAATAATTCCTCAGGACTGTAGGCTGTTGTTTCAGTAAAGCTGGAGCTACTGTTTTTTCATACTCCTCTGGTTCATCTTGGCCACTGCCAAACCAGAGAGGGCAATTTGCTCAGTTGGTACAGATATGGTGATTTCTCTCAGCTTCCTTGTTATCAGTTTGTGATATGTCAGCCTTGACAGCCTTCAGGAAATAACCACCCTTAAGAAAATCCACCCTCTTCTTCTTATACCTCTCTCCTCCCAGTTACCACCCAGGGCTCAGAGATCTAAATAGCTATGATAATTCAGATGCTTAAAGATCTAGGGAGGTTCAGAGAGAACCAGTGACCAATGGTCAGAGACCCACAGATCAATGGTCAAGGACCAAGACATAAAGATCAAAAGTCAAAGGCCAAGGACCAAATCCAAAAGCCCAAAGCCCAAAGACCCCTCCCAGATGACTGTTAGGGGTATTTATACTCTTAGGCCAACCACCTTTGCCCTGTCTTCACGGCCTCTGGGAACATTCTGAAGTCTCCAATTGTCTTCACCTGTCAATCAAAGTGAGACTAACAATTCTCCGAGTTTGAATATGACACCAGGAGAACCTTATACACAGAGACTGATACACCATGGTACAATCAAATGTAATAGACTTTTCTACTAGTAGCAGTGCAGTGATCCAGGACAATCCAGAGGAACTTATGAGAAAGAACTCTATCCATATCCAGAGAAAGAACTGTGGGAGCAGAAATGTAGAAGATAAACATATGATCAATGACATGGTTCAATATGGATGTGATTAGGATTTTGATGTTAAAAGATCTCTCTACTACAAATATGAATGACATGGAAATAGGTTTTGAACAATGATACATGTATAACCCAGTGGAATTGCTTGTCAGCTCCAGGAGGGGGCAGGGAAGAGGAGTGGGAAAAATCATGATTCATATAACCTTGGAAAAATATTCTAAATAAATAATTAAACTTTTAAATAATTTTTTAAAAAGACAAAAAACACTTCAAATGTTTCCTCAGACATGTATTTCCTGTGATACCATGTAAGTCATTTAAAATTTCTGTGCCTCTGTTTCCTCAATAGTAAAATGTGGTGGCTGAAATTGATTGTCTCTATGGTCCCTTCTAGCTCTAAATCTATAATTCTGTACTTTTCCAACATTATGTTTGGTATTGGGGGCAGGCGGGATGCTCAATAACTTTGTCTAAGCAAAGGAGACAAAGTCCAGCTTGCTCCCAAGATTTTCTTTGACTAGGTTTTAATCAAATGAAGTCGAGCAATAGCAAAAACTAAACAAAGATGGCAAAGTCATGACTTTCAACCTTCTTGGTCTCTGTTCTTGGCTTTATTATGTATTTCTACCATCAACAAAGCCTCTGATTTATGTTCTGTATTGCAGCCAGCACCAAACTTCCCTGTCTCTATAGCAGCCCTCAATTATATGATAGGCTGTCATAGAGAAGGGATTAGACCTGTTTTTCTAGGCCCCAGGTGGGAAAAAACTATGAACAATGGTAGAAAGTTTCAAATAAATAACTTTTGACTTGAGTAAAGGAAAACTTTCTAACACAAGTAGAAGTATCCAAAATGGGGATGGGTTACTTTATCAGGAGGCACTGAGTTTCTCATTACCTGAGTTTTCAAGTTAAAGCTATAGAACTAATCATCAGGTATAATGTAGATGGGATTCTTTTTTCAGGCATAGGCTATACTAGATGCTCTTTATTATTCTTGCCAACTCAGAGATTCTGAGGTTATCCTTCAAACATTAATTTTTGATATATGCATTTTCAAGACAATCTGTTCAAATGGCTGTTAGTCTATTAAGCTGACCCTGACAAAGCTTTCAGCATTAATTAAATAAAGCAAGATGCAAATTCTTTTTATGTTATTTAAAAAAAAAAGATGACCCAAAACTGGAAAATCAAATTATTTCAGAATGGAAAACAACACCAAACTGAATGTTTTCCCCCAAACACTAATCCTTCTATCCAAAGGGACAAAGGGCTCTTTTCTCTTCAACAGCCATTGAGGATGAAGAAGCAGGGAAAGAGTTAGTTTGGCAATCCAGGGACCAAAATGAGCCTCTAGTTACCTTTGTAACCTTAGGCAAGTTATTTCATTTTTTCTGGATCTTATATGCATTCATCTGCCAGAGAAAGGTCTTTTTTTCCCTCTAAGGTCCTTTCTACCTTTTAGAGCCTATATTTCATGGAGATTATTGCTAAAGTTCTTTCTGTGATTATATTATTCCTCCAGTAAAGTGGTTCTCAAAAATGGTTTAAGAACCCTGGAAGTTCCTGTTACGTTTTCAAAGGTCTGTGAGATCAAAACTATCTTCATAATGAAAAAGGTGTTTGAATTTCCAATATAGTAAATTTCAATAGAGAGATTAATTATAGTGATAGATAGATAGATTGATCAATAGAGTTAGATAGATAGAAGGATAAATAGAAGGATAGATAGATAAATAGATAGATAGATAGATAGATAGATAGATAGATAGATAGATAGATAGATAGATTCAATCTATATAAACAAAAGATCTTGGTGGGGATATTAAAATTTTTAAGTGTAGTAATAATAATACCCAAAAGTTTGAGAATCACAGCTCAAGACTAATCCTCCTAATCCCTTCATGATGTGCACAACATGTTGAAACAATCCCCTGGTGAAAATGTTTATGCTAACTTTATTTCTTCATTGTATGATTTGTCACTTTGGTCCTAGAATGGTAGGTTTCACCTTGGGTTCAAATCTGTCCTGAGACACTTCCTAAATATGTCCTAAATATTCCTAGTCAAGTCACTTGACTCCCATTGTCTAGCCCTATCTACTCTTGTGACTTAGAACCAGTATATAATATTGATTTGAAAACAGTAAGATAAAGTTGTTTGTTTTTTTTTTAAATACTACCTTCATCTTAAAAATCAAGTGAGATCTTTTCTAGCTCACTGTAAGGCAGAAGTGGAAAGCCATATGGCTGGTAATGGACCAGAACTGGTGCTAACTCCTCAGATAATCCTGTTATTTTTCAATGGCTCCCTTCAGTTTGATGCAACTTAGAGAGAATGGTTAAGCTGAGGTATCATGAAAAGAGTCCTGAACTACAAGTTGAGTTAAAAGTTGAGTTCTTAGCTCAGTTCTGCCATTTATTTAGCCTTTATTTCCTTTAGTTTCCTTAACTAATGAAAAAAAAAGGACTGCATTAAATGATCTATAAGATCTTTTACAGTTCTGACATTCTATAAATTTTGTTTAGTGATAGCCAACTCTTTGTGACCCTATTTGGGGTTTTCTTGACAAAGATGCTGGAGTGGTTTGCCATTTCTTTTTTCAGCTCATTTTATGGATGAGGAAACTAAGGCAAACAGGATTAAATTATTTGCCCATGGTTTATAGCTAGTAAGTTTCTGAGGCCAGATTTGAACTCAGGTCCTCCGGATTCTAGGGTTTATACTTTATCCACTATGCCACTTAATTGTTCCTTCTATAATTTCAGGAGCTTGTAAATATGCCACGAACAAGTCATCATCATCATCATAGCTAGAAAATATAGAGCATTTTAAAATTTGCCAAGAACTTTACAAATACTATCTCATTTGATCCTTACAATAATAGCTCAGAATGGAGGAATTAATATTATCTCTTTTATTTACAGGAGAGAAAATTAAGGTGGACAGGGGTTAATAATGTCTCCAGGGTCTCAAAGCCAGTAAATATCTGAGACAGGATTTGAATTTGTGTCTTCCTGACTTCAATAGCAGACACTGTCTTACTTTCTTTTATTTGTAACTCCAGCATTTGGCACAGTGCCTGTCACATAGTGTTTAATATGCTCTATCTATCTATCTATCTATCTATCTATCTATCTATCTATCTATCTATCTTTCTATCTATCTATCCATCCATCCATCCATCCATCCATCCATCCATCCATCCATCTATCTATCTATCTATCTATCTATCTATCTATCTATCTATCTATCTATCTATCTATCTATCAAATAAATTATAATTTAAACATCTTAGTTGTTTTGAACTGCATGGCTCTTTAGAGCACAGGCTTAGACTAATAAATAACAAAAGTG
>NC_058134.1:195213895-195337669 GCF_016433145.1 Gracilinanus agilis
ATCTATCTATCTATCTATCTATCTATCTATCTATCTATCTATCTATCTATCTATCTATCAAATAAATTATAATTTAAACATCTTAGTTGTTTTGAACTGCATGGCTCTTTAGAGCACAGGCTTAGACTAATAAATAACAAAAGTGTCGAGGAGGAGTTGTGTCAAATGCTATAGAACTTTTGACTGATGACATAGGCTAATAGTAATATCAACAGAACTTGGTTTAAACATAAGTAGACAAATGCTAGCATATAGGAATGAACAAATGAAAAGAGTTATTTATTTCTCTTTTACTACAGAGTAGGCACTATATTTAATGCTAGAGATACAAATACAAAGGTTAGTGTCTAACCTTAAGGAATTCGTGTTTTGATAGGAGTAGATAAGGTTCATACAAATGCAGTAGCCAGGTTAGGGAATTTCTGCGTGGGGAGTCACAAAGATGGGAAGTGGAACCATAATACAGTTAATTGGGCTAGTATTCTATGGACAAGAAGTGGAAAAGGCTTGAGAATGAGGAAGGTGGTAAGAAGGGGGAAGGCAAACGTGGCAACAGGGCAGATGACAAGATGATCAGGGTAAATTGGTCTAGGAGACCTTGTCTTGCCTGGAGCCAGGCAGATGTAGTAGGCACAATAAAAGTATTAGTTATTCTCCATTTTCCCTTGATGATAGAAAGTTATTAAGAGTTATGTATCATTGGCCAACAAACTGTGGTTCAGAGAGGTGGCAGGGCTGTAGGGTTACCTGAAAGGTGATCAGAGAAAGAATGAACATGGCAATTTTCTGGGTCCTTCCACTCTAAAAGAGCAAGATTGATAATCCATGCTTATTGAATTGAATTGGCGCCACATCTGGAGCATACCATATGTACATATGTCTGGAGCATAGATTAATAAGGCTTTTAAATACATAGTTGGCAACCAGCAAATATCTTTTGACTTTATTTGTTGATGATTATTATTTTAGCATGTTCTTGGTACTTCAAATCTCAGAACCTCATGGATTTCTCGATTCTTTTAAAATTCTTTTTGACATATGTTCACATATGTTTCCAACCTTATATTTACAAAATATAAGTTCCCACATATGCCTGCAAGGCAGCATGATGTGATGGAAAGAGTAATGAATTCAGAGTTAGACAACATGGGGATGAGAACTGGATCAGGGACTTTATCAGCTATGTGACCTTGGATAAATAATTTGACTCTTCTGGGCCTCAATTTCTTAATTTGTAAAATGGAGATAATATTTTGAATACTGTGAGAAATACATAGATTTATATAACATATATATATATATATATGTATGTTTTTGGAAACTATACAATGGTATGTATTTGACCTAACTTTATCAAAGGATATAGCTTCTGACCTCATGATATTCAGACATCTGAGCTAGCTAAGTAGTTATGAAAAATGCTAATGATGCATTTGGAAGTTTGTCTCACCTTAAAAAAATTTACTATCTAGACACCCAAATTTTGAAAATCAGGGAAACTCAAAGCAGAATCAATGGACAGATGAATGAATGAAAAAACATTTATTTAACCTCTACTATGTGCCAAGCAATGTGCTAAAAACTGAAGATCAAAATCAAAAGTAAACATAGCCAATTCCTTTGAAGAGCTTACAGTCCAAAGAGGGAAACACCACCAGTAGGAGAGTGGAGATCAGAGAACAAAAATTTGGACCAGCAAGTTACAGGAATAGTTAGAAGGGCTGTGGGGGAGTAGTTGAATAGACCTTTTCCAAGAGCAATGACAGTTATTTCATTATGATTTCATAACTGGAAAGTTAGGAAGTATACATATACATATGCATATGTATATGTATATAAATAGTATCTCTTGTTAAGTGTAAAAATTTAATAGATCAATAGCAATTATCTTAATATCATGAGCAATATAATTTCATTTACAAGATAACTGATATGTTAGATAACAAGATACAGTAGAAAGAACATCTAACCAAGAGGTGGAAACCCCACTTCTTTTTTTTTAACCCCTTAACTTCTGTGTATTGGCTCCTATGTGGAATCTGAAAAACAAATAAATACTCCCTCCCAATCTTATGAGAAGAATAATGGAAGATCATGAGCATTATCACCTCATAAAATGTAGAAGTGGAGTATAAAACCATTTTGTAGGATTTGATGAATGGTCTAAACAAAAGAAGTCATCCTGAAGGCATTTACAGATTAAAAAAAGGTAAAAGGAAAAAAGGAGAGAAAGAAGTTTGAAAATATTTTCTTGGCTTATTTTTGTTTCCTTCAACAAAGACAGTACAACACATACTTACACATGTGCAGGTATCTTTTTAGACTAGATAGAAATGGCACTAAAGAGAGCAAAAATGGAAAATGTATGAATGAAAACAAAAGTGAGTTGAATGAAAATGTCAAATTCAATTATGAGAATGCTAAGGGAGCAGTCATTACTTATATGAGAGGGAGTTGCCAAAGACTTAGAAAAATCAAAAAAAGACTTTATTAATAACAAAAAAAGATGTTAAAGTATATTAACAACTACCAACTGATATAAGTATGCTCACATCTACTTAACATTTTTATCAAAATAATCTACATACATATGCAGAACATTTTTAAAAATCATATTTTCTATCTCATTCAAGATGAAAATACAACAGCCATTTTTTGGTCTAATTTCAGATTGGATTAGCTTGGAAACTTTGACCTTTTGGGGTTTATTAAATCCTTTACCTTCCATCTTAGAATAAATATTGTGTATTGGTTCAAGGACAGAAGAGCAGTAAGGACTAAGTAATGAGGGTCAAGTGACTTGCCCAGGGTTATAGTGCTAGGAAGTGTCTGAGACCAGATTTGAACCTAGGACTTCCCATCTCTAGGCCTAGTTCTCAACCCAATGAAACACCTAGCTGGCCCTGTCCTGCTCTGTTTTTAATCTGAGTCATTTCATCCTCCTTTAGATAGCCTAGCAATTCTCTGTTCCTAGGGGCTCATTATATTGGTGCCAGAGTTGAGGATACTTAATCACCTTCAGCTCTATTAGAGCCCAGAACTCCCAAGTTCAAGAGATCCAGTTTTAGTCTTACCCAAAGAACAAGGATTATAGGTATGGCCCACTATGAAGAGCCTCACTCATGAGAATATAAGTAGGAAAGAAGCAGGCAATATTATTAACAACATTTAATAGACCATACTTTTGCTACCACATTTTTGACTAAAAAAAAATAATTAGAGAATACAAAATTTTATTGTTTACTCTAATTTGACTGGCAGAGCAAAATTTTGCTTCTTCCAACAAGTTTCTCTCATTTATACAACAAAATATTCAAGATTCCTTGAAAGATATAACATCAGGGATAACCATGTTCTATGAGTCTTTGATTATATATTCCGTAATGCTATAGAGGAGATTTAGTCTAGAGCCAAATCGAAAAAGAGTGCTCCTTGGAAATGAAATCCTTCAGATTTTCCTATTTGTGGCTGAAATCAATCTGGTTCCATAAACATCTGGAACATTGCAGAATCTCCTGAAATGTGTGGTAGTACACGAAGTGGAGTTTGGTCTAACCACCTACACAGAAACAAAACAAAACAAAACAAAAAACAACCCAAAGAGATGAAAATATCTATTTCCAGAGTATGACATGGAGTTAGATGGACCTATAAAGTTCATCAATCAGTATGTAAACATATATTATAAATAGACAATAATTTGGGCCCAGAACTGAACTGAAGGAGAATAGATAGAATTGCCTTTTAGAAAATACAAAGCTTCTTTAATGATCCCAACCTTCTCTCAGAAATCCAGATCCATTTCTTTAATGCCACTAGTCAACCACTATTGATGTCCATTTTCAAGTCATGGAACACTATATTCTTCAAAGAATTAAAATATCTCACATAGAGGGCAAAGGAAAAGCATATGGTGTGAGCAGGTAGTAATATATAATAAAAAAGGAATTTTGAAGAAGAACCAGAATGAAGGCTATCTTGAGGGAAATGTGTGATTGAAAAAGAAAATGAATTGGTCTTATGCTAAGAGTGAGGGATAGCAAGTGTATTTTTATAAAATCCAAGATTAATTTTTTGTTTGAGAAAAATTCTCAGGGAAAGAAGTTTGCTGACTCTGGATTGAGAATGAACTGTTTGCAGAAAGGTGCCTGAAGAATCTATATTGCATCAAGAGATCCAGAATGAACTTTGGGGTACAATTGATTGAACTGATGGGGTTTGAACAGTTACTTTGAATGTACATTTTATGCCAATAGGGAACTGTCCCCAATTGGTTTCTTGTCAATGCGCCTAGTAAAACATTGGTTTTGTGTTTTCTCTCTTCCATTCCCCTCTTAACTCTAACTATTGTAGTTAGAAGACCTTTGTGGGTACAAGATGATTAAGTGATCACTTGGAGTGACTAGGTACCCAAGAATCATCAGGGGGGATTGTATAAATGGAATTATCTCATCCTCATTCATTGTTAGACTCTAGCCATCAGAAATAATGTCACCCCACCCAACTTAGAATTAAGTGGAGAGGGGAAGATTAGTTACCCACACGTGACAACAAGTAACAAATCAAAAACAAGGGACTGCCCTTTGGGCAGTCCAAAACAGTGTTGAGGCTGCCATTGGTCCACTTGAAATTGGAGGTGGATTCAGGAAGTGAGGAAAGCTGCTATCTTTTAAATATGATGGTAACTTCCTGTGGAGGCAGTTGGCACTTTGAACTTGGTGTTGAAGGATCTCTAGTGAGACCTCAGACTGCTTCCCTCTGAATTGTCACGTGGGTAAGTTAGGCTGACTTCCTGTCTCCTCCCTTGGTGTTTCTGGAGGCTTTACCCTCAAGGTGGCCTCTCTTGCCTCTAATTGTAAAAGTCCTTGTGACTAGAAGCCTTGTTTAATTAACCTCTGTGCTCCTTTGCTGGGCCTCTAAATTCTTACCTGGTCTGGACCTCTGGTCCGGGCCAGAGTTTCTTTCTCTTCATTACCCTACCTTCAACTTCTCTAATTGTAAATAAACTTCCATAAAAGTCACCCTGACTTGGGTCTATTTTAATTTGAAATCACATTAATCTGATTTCTGGTGACGATACCTTAAACATCTCGTTTCCCCTCTTACACAAGTGAATAATTCTAGAGTTCCTTTAGTATATTCATAGCATCAGAATCAAGTAAAGAAGGCCTCCTCCCAGGAATATGCAAGAATAAACTTGAAATAATTTATGAGAATTGATTGTTAAATTTCCAGAGTGTTAATTTATACCTAGGAAAGAGGCAAATCAGGCTTAATTTATTGTTTTGTAGATTGTCTAGATTTAAAAAAGTGATGAAGAAAATTTTACTCATGCAAATTAAATTTATATGTTGTATATGAATTTCTCCCTAGAGAACTATTTATGCATTTGCTAATATACCCTTATCCCCTACATTGTGCAAATGCCCCATGTTGAATTTATGGGAGGACATGAATAAAACTAGCACAGGATAAAACATTTTGGAGGAGTTGTGCTATGCATTTTTAAGGGAACATACAAATACAATTGGTATTTGAGGATGGTGTGTGATGCTGGTCTAAATCTCTTTCCCACTAAACTTTTCTTTTTCCAAACTGTATTTCCTGAATCCACAATTCAAGATTCCTTATATTGTATGACTGTGCCTCTATGGATTGTGCTGGCTTGAGAGCATAGAGGTAGTCAGCCAACCAATAAACATTTATTAAGCATTTACTATGTGTTCAATACTATACATGGTGCTAGGGATACAGATTTGGAGGTGGGAGAGGCAATATCAACAAGAGAATCATGAAAGACTTCATATAGAAAGCAATACTTGTGCTGAGCTAAGAAAGGAGACTAAGAAGGGGTTATGTAGAAGAGTTGGCCTTAGCAAGGAGAAGGGTCACATCATCAGAGACTCCTGGAGTAAAGGAGAAGTGAATGAGGGATGATGTGAAGTGACTGACATATAAAAGAGAGGAATAGAGAGTTCTTGGTAAGTGGCCTCTATTTTCTCAGTAGAATGTAAAACAAATGACTCAAGGAAAAAGGAGGGGAGAAAGTGTGGAAAGCTTGTGAAGAGGAGAGAATATTTGGAAAAGTGAGAATCAGTTCGGGGAAGTAACTCACTGCTCTGAGGACCCAGTTAGTTGGATAACTTCATAGTATCTTCAAGCAGTTAGGTTGTAAGCCTTCCCTCAGGAGCACATAAGCATCAACCAAGGTGGCAGATGGTGGAAGTGATACAGAATTGGTGTTTGACGGGACAGAAGTAGTGACAGGACAAGGCAGCAAAGATTTAGGGATTATAGCACAGCATAATGATGGCAGTTTTCTCTAAATTCGGTCGAGAAGAGAAGAACGTGAAGGCAGAGCAGCCACCATGATCGTGAGGGGACAGATCTGGAGGTTATGATGAAAAGAAAGAATAGATTTGAGGGATGAGGTATAGGAAAAGAGGAGATGGCAGGACTTTACTGTCAGAAAAAGAAATGTTGCCATTTTTGAAAACAGAAGTGGAATATGGTGTGTACATTAGCCCAGATGTGATCTTGGAGGCTGAAGCCTTCCTACGACCCAGAGAATAGATCAGACAGGCTGCTTTTCTCCTCTGTGCCCAAAGAATGTCAGTTCCCTGATAGAAAGGAGAGGACAGAGTGGAGCCGTGCCACGGACAAAAGTGAGTTGGCTACGTTGGCAAGTTTACCGTCTTTGTTAAGTGTGCTGAGAACAAAGACAATGACAGCAGGGAGCAAAATGGTGCCGCCTTCTGTCGTCAAAAGGCAGCTGGCAAAGGGCTGACCTTTCTGACTTCAAAAGAAGCATTTCCCCGAGCAAATGAACCTCCATTTAGAAGTTCATAAAATGTTATTTGCCTACCAGAACAGAGGTAAATACTAT
Source organism: Gracilinanus agilis (assembly GCF_016433145.1). Classification (NCBI taxonomy): domain Eukaryota; kingdom Metazoa; phylum Chordata; class Mammalia; order Didelphimorphia; family Didelphidae; genus Gracilinanus; species Gracilinanus agilis. Next base: position 195,220,782 of record NC_058134.1, read on the forward strand.
TGTCCAAGTCTGTAATGGCCTAGCTAGAATAAAGCTGTACCAGACAATGTAAAAACAGTGTCTCACTACATTACACAACACAGACCAGTGGGGTTGCCATGCTGAGACGATGAGCAGGCGGGCAGGGGTAATCCCCCCTCACTCCCCATTCCCCACTGTTTTTCTTTGGTAGGTTTAACAGGTCCTCCTCTTTGGGTTTGACTCTTTGACTACTTTCTTGGACTTTCCTGCTTTTTGTTCAAACCAGACCATGCAGGAATGGGTGGATGCCCACTTTAATGCCAGACTAAGCAATTAGCTAGCCATGGCTGCCTCTTATTCATTTGCTTAGAGAAACCTACTAAAATATATTCTCTTTCCTCTGGCAAGTTGAAAAATGAACCAATAACTCTCTTTTGAACCCAAGTTCTTAGCTAAAAATTGCTCTGGAAAAATATGGAAGATTTAAAATTTCCCTCACTCCCCCCTTCCTAGAATTCCCAATCACCCCTCTCAACACTTCATTTAAACAGTAACAGGTTGTTTTTTTAAAGCAATGCAATGGGTTAGCAGCTTTTGACATTCATCAGGCATAAGAGACAAAGTTAAGGTTTAAACACTTTTAAGGAAAAGCAAACTTTTAAGTGTAACGGGGGGCTAGTAAGCATGCATAACATCCTAGGCAGATGCAATTTCCATATGAACTTTGGAACATATAGCTGGTTTTGGTCCACTAACCACATGGTGAAGAATAACCTTTTTGATTGACCATGGAACTGGAAGCAGGAAGCATTCAATCTTTTTGTCTGGTTCTTTTCTTCATAGCTGTCATTCCAGGAAGAGGACAAGGTGCTAAGGGCTGCTAGGTGGAAGATGGTCCTCAGGATTTCTGGACTTCTGAGCCAGAATGATACTGAGAACATGTGCTATAACTTCAGTCTCTGTTGTGTCCTTTTTTTTTGGGGGGGGGTGGAGTGGAGAGGTGAAGGATCACTGGAGATAGCTATGACTTTATGAGCTTTAAAAGGTCAAGGAGACTAAGCCACCAGAAGTCCAGGAGATGGAGTTCATGCCATGATAAATCCCAGAAGTAGCAGAAAAGCTGATTCATTTAGTGGGATTCATTCATTGGCTATGACATTTGGAAGGGAACTTGTACGGGAGAAGCTTCGAAAAAACTGTTTTCTGATTGATCTCACTCTCTCCAAAACCAATGTGGTACCTATGATAGCATGATCTTCCTAGCCCCAATGTTGGAGGAAAATGCTTTTAATTTTCTGCTTTTGTAAATATCTCTAAGGAAAAACCAATTGATGTGAATTGGTTAAATGAATCCAAGTTATTAATTACTGTTGGAAAACAGCAGGTAGAGCACCCTAGAATGAAGACTAAAGGTAAAAGCATTAGAAAAAGATAGCCTCAAGACCTTAGGATTACTCCAGAACTCTGCAGAGGAGATCTTTAGCTAGATTCACTCTCCCAAAATGAGTCCAAATTATAAGAAACAAGAATATGCATGCTGGTTCCCCAACAGGAAAGAACAGTTTAAATGAGTTTCATTAATACAGGATCAGACTCTTGTGGCTCTTGAATGATTCATTCACTCCATTTTGAATCTGGAGTCTGTTACTGGAAACTTCATGATTCTAGTCCTATGAGGAACTAGCTCATGAATTCAAATTGGCCTCTCCACCATTCATTCATTTCCTTTTTAGTTTACTATTTCCTAACAAAAAAAAGAGAATTTGTATTTATTTCATCTTAATAACTTGGGAGCTCCATTATCTATTATATTCAAACTAAATCTTGTTGTCTTTTAGTATTGTCTTCTTTTATATGGCATAGTCATTGTGCATATTATTCTTTTGGTTCTACTGTCTTTATTACATCACTTCAAATAAACATTTCTATGGTGTTTTTTTTTAATTCTGCAAATTCATTGTTGCTTGTGATACAACAATATTCTTTTAATTCAATTGCCCCAATTTGTTTAGTCCCTCATCAATCAGTGGGCACAAAACTGATTTCCAATTTATTGTCACTCTCAATAGTACTGTTATAAGTATTTTGATATAGTATCTTTATTTCTGTTATTTACTTCTTTGAGTTATGAACCCTTTGAATCAAAGAGAATGAAACAATTTAATAAATTTTCTCACATAATTCCAAATCATATTCTAAAATAGTTGGACCAATTTATAGTTCCCTCAGTTGTGAGCCAGTGTGCCTACCTTCCCAAAAGCACTAAAATAATTTCCACCTTTTTAAACTATCTTTGCTAATTTAATGTCTATGAAGCTATAATTTTACGTGTGTGAAACTCATAATTTTGTATTTTGTATTCCTACTTCTACCAGTGATTTTTAATTGTGCTTCTCATAAATGCTGGTTTCCCAATCTATATATTTTGTAAATATTAATAACAACAACATTAGCTAACATTTGTATAACATTATGTCAGGCACTGTGCTAAGCAGTTTAGAAATATGATTTCATTTGATCTTCACAATAACTCTGGGAAGTAGGTACTATTATGATCTTCATTTTATATATGGGAAACTAAGGCAAAAAAAAAGTCAAATGTCTTGACTAGGGCCACAAGCTAGTAATTGTCTGGGGCTAGATTTGAATTCAGGTCTTTCTGACTCCAGGTCCGGTTTTACCTCATTTGATTCTTACAACAACATTGGGAGCTCATAAATGCTTGTTCCTTCTCATGGCCTACAAACTTGCCCAGATTATGCCCATTCTTTTTTTTTTTTTTTCATTTTTTTATCTTTGGAATTTTTATTTAATTAATAAATCTAGGATAGTTTTCCATGGTTACAAGATTCATGTTCTTTCCCTCCCCTCCCCTGACTTCCTTCCCATAGTTAACCCACAATTTCACTGGATTTTACATGTGTCATTGATCAATACCTATTTCCATACTATTGATATTTGCACTAGGGTGATCGTTTAGAGTCAATATCCCCAATCATATCCCTATCAATTCATGTAACCAAGCAGTTGTTTTCTTCTGTGTTTCTACTCCCACAGTTCTTTCTCTGGTTATGGATAGCATTCTTTCTCATAAGTCGTCAAAATTGTCCTGGATCATTGCATCGCTGCTAGTAGAGAAGTCCATTACATTGGATTGTACCACAGTGTATCAGCCTCTGTATATATGATTTTCCTGGTTCTGCTCCTTTCACTCTGCATCAATTCCTGGAGGTTCTTCCAGTTCATATGGAATTCCTTCAGTTCATTATTCCTTTGAGCACAATAGTATTCCATCACCAACAGATACCACAATTTGTTCAGGCATTCCCAATTGGAGGGCATCCCCTCATTTTCCAATTTTTTCCACCACAAAGAACACAGTTATAAATATTTTTGTACAAGTCTTTTTCCCTATTATCTCTTTGGAATACAAACCCAGCAGTGGTATGGCTGGGTCAAAAGTTAGACAGTCTTTTAAAGCCCTTTGGACATAGTTCCAAATTGCCATCCAGAATGGTTAGATGCATTCATAACTCCACCAGCAATTATGCCCATTCTTTGAAAAAAATATTTTCTTGATTCTAATTCTCTGTTTCTCTCTCTTTCCATCTCTTTTAACATTATTTTCACCTCCAACCATCTGTCCCCACCATTATCTTCCACGTGTCTAAAATAACCCTCCCTTACAATAAATGAGCAAATCCAAGCAAATCAAATCAACATTGGCACATTGGCTATCTGAAGATGTTTGCCTTGTTCTGTATCATAGCCTGCCATCTCTTTGCTGAGACACTAAGAGTCAAGCTTGTTCGTCTTTGTCTAGAAGTCATGATTGTTTATTCCAATGAACATGTCTAATGTCTTACAATGGTTTTCCTATTCATTGTTGTTATTATCATTTAGTAGTTTCTCTGGTTCTAATGACTTTTTTGTATCCTTTCATAGAGATTATTCCAAATTTTTTCTGAAGTCTGCATATTTGTTGGTTCTTATTCTTTGGTTGGTTATTCTTTCATTTCAGTTGTGCCTACCTCTTCATGTTCTTTGGGATTTTCCTGGCAAAGATATTGGAGTGATTTGCCGCTTACTTCTCCAACTCATTTTACAGATGAGGAACTGAGGCCAATAGATTTAAATGACTTGCCCAAGGTACCATAGCTAGTAAATGTCTGAGGCCATATCTGAATTTGGAAAGATGAGTCTTTTTGACTTAGGATCATCACTCTCTCCACTGTATCACTTAGCTGCCTTTGTCAGTTCTTATAGTATGATAATTCCATGTCATATACATCAATAATACGTCTATCCATGTGAGTTAGAAAATTTTCTTTTTGAAAGACAGCCCTATCACCAGAGTGATGCAAAAAGAGAGGGGGATTTGAGTATTGTTTTTAGCCAATGAGGAATCATGTCACAGGTCTATCCCTCAGGAAAACTGCTCAATCTGCATGGATGGAGACATTATACAATTTATTTAGCCATTCCCTAAATGATAAACTCAAAGTTTGTTTCTAGATTTTTGCTGCTGTAAATTAATTTCTTTTTATTTGTTATTTTTCAGAATTACCCATCAATACAATTTTTTTACAGTACTTTTTTTTTAACCCTTGTACTTCGGTGTATTGTCTCATAGGTGGAAGAGTGGTAAGGGTGGGCAATGGGGGTCAAGTGACTTGCCCAGGGTCACACAGCTGGGAAGTGGCTAAGGCCGGGTTTGAACCTAGGACCTCCTGTCTCTAGGCCTGACTCTCACTCCACTGAGCTACCCAGCTGCCCCCCCATCAATACAATTTTAATAATCATTTTCTGACATTTTCCCATTCTCATTCTCTCCCATCAATACCCACCCTCAAGAAGGCAGGTAATATGATATAAGTTGTATGTGTATTATCATACACTACATATTTCTATGTTCATCACGTTGTGCATATCATTTAAAAATGAGAAGAGAAACACATAATAAATCATTGACAGCTGTCAGTCATGACTGTATTCTTTTTTTTTTTTTGAAGAGGGAGAGATATGTTTATTTTTCCCCATTCACTGCATTTGTGCCATCTCTAGTTATTTTATCATAACAAAGAAAGCTTCCATGAGCATCCTCATGCACAGCTTTCCATCCTCTCCACAATGCCCCCAGAGCCCAATGCCAGCAATGAGGTTAATGAACATGAACCCACAGCTCTCAATGTATACCACCATCTTGCTTTAAAAAAATCACTTATATCATCATGAATACTGTAAGATCCAGGATGTTAGGGTTTATGTTTAAATTTTCCTGTATCTACTTCAGTATCCAATGTAGTCTCATACATATATACTAAATCAATATTTATTCATTAAAAAAAATCCTTGCTGTTCTAGCAATGTAAAACTAGTCCTATTTCCTTATGTTCCTGTCAGAATCCAATATGATCACTCCATCCCATCTGGCCCTGAGTCAATACACACTACTAAACCACACCTTGCTAGACTGGTCCCTAGGCAGTAGACACAGTCTGTCACCAGGACCACACTCCCTCCAAAACAAGCTGCTCCAGCTTTGATCACACATAGTGGGATCTTGTTCCAGAGCACAACCCTCAGGGATGCAGGACCACCTACCTCCACAGCATGATGAGTGCCAGAGTAAGACCTCTGCATGATATCTATGCTCTCCAAGTGATTGTTTTCCCACCAGAAACCACATCCAGACCTTGTGCATACTCAGGCTTAGACCTACCACTAACCTTATGCAGATATGCAGATCCCAATCAGTCTATTTAAGGTTCCACCTATCTCCCCAACCTCCTTACTATTTATTTTCTGGCTAGATCCATCTAGTTTTGAGGGGAAAATCAAAGGTCTCTGCCACTACTATTTTATGATCTCCTTCAAACTTCATCTTGTCAAGTCCCTCCATGCAAAACCTGTGTGCTACAATACCTGGTGCACACAGGTCCAACTCTGACAATGTTCCGCACCCACAGCAATGCCACCCCCTGCCCAACACAACACAGTTATCTTACTCTGTTCATCCTCTCCAATTACATCCATCCTATCCCCGTTTCTGACAGAGACCATGACCATCACCCCAGCCCTCTCTGGACCAGCAGAGGCACAGTATATTCTGCTCTGGCCCCTCATCTCTACTCCACATCAATCCCTCACCCACGGTGCACCTCTTGCAAACGAGACACCATCAGATTCAGGGTCCCCCAATCCCACTATGTGGGAACGCATCCCACTACATTCAATGTCAGAATTACTAGGAGTGCATTTCCATCTACTCCATTGTTCCTCACCATCCCCCTCTTCCTTCTTTCTGCTGTATCCCTCATCAGATGTCCAATTTCCTCTGATGAATACCTCTCCTATTCTCATCCTATCCCCCGAATCTTCCCTTATCCTCTCCCCTTTTCCCCTACTTCTGAATTGGCCCACCTTTCCAAAGATCTCTTCCTAGTCCCTTTCCCCTTACCTTTTTTTAAAAACATTTATTAATATTCATTTTTAACATGGTTACATGATTCATGCTCCTACTTTCCCCTTCACCCCCCACACTCCCCCCACCCATGGCCGATGCACATTTCTACCGGTTTTAACATGTGTCCTTGATCAAGACCTATTTCCAAATTGCTGATAGTTGCATTGGTGTGGTTGTGTCAAGTCTACATCCCCAATCATGTCTGCCTCAAACCATGCGTTCAAGCAGTTGTTTTTCTTCTGTGTTTCCTCTCCTGTAGTTCTTCCTCTGAATGTGGGTAGCATCTTTACCATAAATCCCTCAGAGCTGTCCTGTGTCATTGCTTTCTGCTGGTACAGAAGTCCATTACATTCTATTTTACCACAGTGTATTGGTCTCTGTGTACAATGTTCTTCTGGCTCTGCTCCTTTCGCTCTGCATCTGTTCCTGGAGGTCTTTCCAGTTCACATGGAATTCCTCCAGTTTATTATTCCTTTGAGCACAAAAGTATTCCATCACCAGTATGTGCCACAATTTGTTCAGCCATTCCCCAGTTGAAGGACATACCCTCCTTTTCCAGTTTTTTGCCACCACAAAAATCCCAGCTATAAATATTTTCATACAAGTCTGTTTATCTATGATCTCTTTGGGGTTCAAACCCAACAATGGTATGGCTGGATCAAAGGGCAGGCAGTCTTTTATAGCCCTTTGAGCATAGTTCCAAATTGCCATCCAGAATGGTTGGATCAGTTCACAACTCCACCAGCAATGCATTAATGTCCCAATTTGGCCACATCCCCTCCAGCATTCATTACTCTCCCCTTCCTTCATTTTAGCCAATCTGCTAGGTATGAGGTGATACCTCAGAATTGTTTTGATTTGCATTTCTCTAATTATTAGAGATTTAGAACACTTTCTCATGTATTTATTGATACTTTTGATTTCTTTACCTGAAAATTGCCTATTCATGTCTCTTGCCCATTTATCAATTGGGGAATGGCTTGATTTTTTATACAATTGCTTTAACTCCTTGTATATTTGAGTAATTAGACCCCTGTCAAAGTTTTTTGTTATAAAGGTTTTTTTCCAAATTTGTTGTTTCCCTTCTGATTTTAGCTGCATTTCCTTTCCTAAAATTCCTTCCTTATCCCCACAGCCCTCCTACTTCTTGATATGCGTTTGATTCTAAAAATCTGTCTCCTGTCTTGTCCTAAGAGTTCCTCCTCATGCCTTCTCCTTACCCCCACTTTTCTTGATATATACTCTCCTTCCCAGTCCCTCACCTATCCCATGAACCTTCCCTCCTATTTCTCTGTACTTTAAGAAAATTTGTATTTTTCTAATTGTGTATCTTGTTCTCTCTTTATCCCAGGTCTGATGAGAATAGGCTTTTGTACTACCAGTTCTAAACTCCTCCTCCCTTCCTTTATTTCTACTATGCTGGCATGTTACCACAGGTTTCAGGATTGTGTGTGTGTGTGTGTGTGTGTGTGTGTGTGTGTGTGTGTGTGTTTTTCCTGGGTCCTATTTAGTTTTTCTAGTTTTTCTAGTCCCAGGTCCCCTGCTCAAGCCCCAGCCAATGATTGTCTTGAAGTGTTCCAAGAAGAGTCAATGGGCAGGTCTGCCTCTTTTACTTCAAGAAGCCAGTCCACCTGGCCCTGTGGTAATCAGGGACTCCACTGTTCTGTGAGTGACCATATCTGACCAGCTCCAGTCCCTCAACAAATACACTCCTTACTGTGCTCTGCCTCCTCAATCCTCCTCTCCCACCACTGCAGTCTGGGCAAAGCAGAATTCCATTCCACATTCTCCAGGCTTCCAAAGTCCCTAGATCACTAGCAGTGATGCCCAAGCTTCTGCTCTTGACGACCAAAGCCTGCTGACTTCATGCTATCCACTAATGCACTCCCTAGCTTTGGGTCAGTGGTGGGGGGCTCTTCAGAGCCCAGGTTGCAGCTAATGCAACTGCTCCCAGGGCCTTAAGCCTATTAATTTCAGTGGTATCCTCAGGAGCTCCGTAAACCAAGTAAGGTTGCTAATCCTGCCCTCCAGAGTTATTTTGTGGATTCCACTCTGTTTGCTCACTTCTGCTCCCAGGGCTATGGTAGTAAGACTGAGACCAAGGAAGTCAGAAACTTTTCTCCTTAGTAGTCCTTGGCTGTTCAGCTTCTCTCAAGACTTCTGTCTGTTTTTGCTGTTTTTAGTGTTGATTTTGTGCATTTTTTGTTGATTGCTTATGGAAGGTATAAAGTAGGCAAGAAAACTTCATGTCCTACTCTGCCATCTTCCCATGATGCATCTGTATAAATTTGCTTGTATAATTTTTTAATGTATTGGATCTTTTCCTTTGTCTTTGACTTTTTGGGAGCCTAAGCCTAGAATCATTATTGCTGAGTTAAAGGGCATGCACAAATTAGTGACTTTAAAAAAGTAATTCTGAATTGTTCAGATTTGACAACAACATATTAATACCTAATTATATATTTTTCTTTTAAGATGGAAATCTTAGGAATAGAATAAAATATCACAATAATATTACCTTTTGATCATGGTTTTAGGGAGTATGTTGATTTCATAATTTTCTCCTATTTTACTGATTAATTGCTTTTGATTATAGATGTGTCAAGTGCTCTAATTTTTCAATGTTTTAGATTAGATTCAACATTTTTTGTTGTTCTTGTAACATTGCATTTTTTAATTCAGTTTGCTCCATTCTTTTATTTAATGCTGTTCATGAATTGAGCAATGTTTGTCCTTTCTACTAAGCTATTTATTTTCTTCCAAGGTTTTCCCCTCTCTGAAGTATTAATTTCATTTTTAAGATTTTACTTCATTTCTTCTGTGCTTTTTTTGGATTTCTTGTCAGTAATTCACTATTTGGTTTCTTGAGTCCTGTTTGTAATTATTGTGAAATTATTCACTTCTCAAATTTTATCTTTTTATTGTATTAGGATTTGTTTTTTATTTTTCTTTGTAAATCTAAGTGCAGTTAATTCAATTATATGTTTTCATAATAAGAAAAGATTAGAACCTATGATTGGACAAAGAAAAAAGAAGAGGAGAAGGAGAACAGAAATAGATTGCATCAAACCTAGAGCTCTAGTGCTGAACTTATTCTTCTCTTATTGCCATCTTTTTTTTTTTTGATAAAGAGGAGAGGGGAGAGACAAAGAGAAGAAAAAGGATAGAAAAAGGATAGAAAAAATGCATAATTAATTATAACAGTGGATGTAATTGGAATAAACTTATTCATAAAACAGAAGAAGAGAGAAGAATGGATCAGAAAATAAAATCCAGCAATATATTCTCGGCAAAAAACATTCTTGCAACTTAAAGATTTCTACAGAAAGCTAAAATATTGGGCTAGGTCAAAGTCTACTATGCTTCAGCAAATATAAAATATGTTATTCTAGTGATCATGATCTCAAACAAGGCAAGAGCAGAAATCTACATAGTGAAAGTTATAAACATGGAAATAGCATTTTGCTGAAAGGTATCATAGACAAGAAATTACTATCAATACTAGACATAAATGTGCCAAAAGGCATAAATAGCATTTAATACTTCACAGAAAAGTTAAATGAGTTAGTGAGTTACAGAGAGAAATAAATAGTACTACTATAATAATAGGGGATCTCAAGGTATGTCTTTTATACCTGGATATAATGAAAATAAATTTGAAAGAAATTAAGGATGAGAATCAAATTTTAGAAAAAATTAGATATGATATATATATATATATGCATATATATATNAATATTGGGCTAGGTCAAAGTCTACTATGCTTCAGCAAATATAAAATATGTTATTCTAGTGATCATGATCTCAAACAAGGCAAGAGCAGAAATCTACATAGTGAAAGTTATAAACATGGAAATAGCATTTTGCTGAAAGGTATCATAGACAAGAAATTACTATCAATACTAGACATAAATGTGCCAAAAGGCATAAATAGCATTTAATACTTCACAGAAAAGTTAAATGAGTTAGTGAGTTACAGAGAGAAATAAATAGTACTACTATAATAATAGGGGATCTCAAGGTATGTCTTTTATACCTGGATATAATGAAAATAAATTTGAAAGAAATTAAGGATGAGAATCAAATTTTAGAAAAAATTAGATATGATATATATATATGTATATATACATATACATATATATATATATATATTTCCAGTTGTTCATGGTACCTTTCCAAAAATTGACTAGATATCAGGTTATAAAAGCCTCCCAAGCAAATGCATAAAATCAGAAGTATCAAATTCATCTTTTATAAGCCACATGGCAATAAATATCATGTTCAAAAAAGGAACATTAAAAATAATTACAATCAATTGGATACTTCAAAACTTAATTCTAAAAAGTGGGTGGACCAAAAATAAATCATAGAAAAATCAAGAATTTCAAGAATTATAATGAAAAAAATGAGACATCACACCAAATTTTTTAGAATGTAGACAAAATAGGCCATAAGGGAGATAGTTATATTTCCAAACACTTTTATCAATTAAAGATAAAAAGAACAGATCAACAAGGCACACACACAACTAAAACAATTAGAAAAAAGATATATAAAAATAGTTAAATAACAAAAAAGAAATACTAAATATTAAAGAAAAGATTAACAAATTTGAAAACCAAAAAAAAAAGGATGAAATAATTAAAACTAGGAACTGTTTTTTTAAATATCAGTAAAATAGATAAAACATTGATTAATTTTATATAAAAAAGGAAGAGGGGCAACCAATTGTCAATATCAAAAATGAAAAAGATGAATTCTTTAATCAAATTAAGAAGAAATATGGGAAATTATTAGAAATGATTCTATCCAATTACGTGATAATAAAACTTGTAATCTAAATTAAATGGATGACCTGCCAATAATAACATGAAATATAAAGATTTTAATCCAATCCCAGAAAAAAATTAAATGTCATAAATTATCTACTCCTTCCCCCACAAAAAAACTGAAAACACTGTTATCAGTTGAATTTACAAGAGAATTTCATCAAATGTTTAAATAACAATTGATTCTAATATGTCAAAAATTGTGAAAAATAGGATAAGAAGAGATCATACCAAATTTTTTCTGTAATGTAAGTATAGTCTTAATATTTAATCTAGAAAGAGAAAAAAGAGAAAAGAAAATTATGAATGCAAATAATGTTGCAAAAAATTAAATTTGTATATTAGCAAGCGATCACAACAACAATCTCAATGACTTTATACTATGATCAGGTTGCATTTGTACCAAAAATTTAAGGTTGATCCACTATATAATAAAATTGTAGACATAATAGATCACATTACTAAGAACAAGAAGTTATATAATTATATGAATAGATGCTAAAATAGCTTTCAAGAAGATATAATAGCTATGCCATAAGAAAAGAAATCATAGGAATAGGTGGATTTTTCCTTGATATGCTAAATAATATCTAATTAAAGTTCAAAGCTAGCATTTTATTTAACAACAGTTTACTAGAGGCCTTTCTAATATAAGTAAGGATGTTCATTATCACTATTACTATCTGATACAGTACTAGAAATGCTGACTATAGAGATGACAAGAAAAAAAGTAATAATGAGAATAAATATGGACACAGTAGGAACAAAATTATTGCTTTTTGCAGATGAGTTGATCGTTCACATAGCAAATTCTAGGGAGTCTTCTAGAAAGAAGAAGAAGAATTAACATTTTTAGCCATCTTGGAGGGTATAAAATAAACCTACAGAAATCATTATCATTTATGCATATTGCCAATAATAGTTAACCGGAAGTGATAGAAGAGAAATTCTATGCATAAGAATTGCAGAAAGTCCAAAATACTTGAAGCCTATCTTCCAAGGTTCATATAGGAATTATGTGAATACAACAAAAAATCCTTTACACAAATAAAGATAGATTTAAATAATTGAAGAAATGCTAATTGCTCATGGGTAGGTGAGCCAGTGTAATATAAATGACAATGCTATATAAATTAATTTACTTTTCAGTGCCAAAAAAAATTACAAAATTTATCTGGAGAAAGAAAAGGTAAAGAATGTTCAGGGAAGTAATGAAAAACAAAATGGGACAGAATAGCACTATCAAATATAAATTATACTACAAAATAATAATCATCAGAACAATTTGGTATTAATAGAAAAGTAGAAATATCAATCAGCTGCACAAATTAGGTTTGGTTTGTTGTTGTTGTGGATGCTGGTTTATCTGTAAAGAAAACCAAAATGGCATCACTGGTGCTGCCTTTTGACTGCTCATAAATTGAATTCAGTTGAGACAGAATTGCACAGCCATTGGCCTCACTCTTTCTTCCATTCATTAAAATTCAGTGGCAAGAAAAAAGTCAAGACTATTGGTTGTGGCTCAGGATATAATGGATGACCATGGTTTCTCTGATATCTAACCAAGTTCTAAGCACTCCATTATTCTCATCTGTTCTTTCCATTGGGAATGTCTTCATATACCTGGAGTAGACATGCCCCTAACTCAACAATAAATTTGAGGTCTTCCAGTTACCATTAATCTGGTGTAGTCCACTGCAAAGACAGGTCAGCAGCATGTGGCCTGTGGACAATGCAGGTGGACACCAAAGGAGGAAAGCAGCCCTGAAAAAGGCTTGGCAAGCCTTCCCATAAGAGGTACTGGTATTTCTTGAACACCTCCTATATGCCTACAGATTAGATATACTATGAAATAAACCCTATTAGGACAAACCCAAAGATCCCAGCTATTAGGATAAAATCTCACACTTTGCTAAAAATTGTTGTGAAAACTGAAAAGCATTCAGTCAGCAATTAGATATATATGATCAATTCACATCATATACCAAGATAAGCTTCAGCGTACATATGACTTAGATATAAACAGTTGGCATCATAAACAAATGAGCAGAGCAAGGAAGAAATTACACAGCAGATCTATGGATAGAGAAATAGTTAATGAATAAATAAGGGATATAAAGCAGCATAGAAAATGAAACAGATAACTACAATTACATATAACTATAAAAGGTTTTGAGCAAATAAACCAATGCAACTAAAATGAGAAGAGGAGTAAGTAACTAGAGGAAAAAAATCTTTGCAGCAAGTTTCTCCAATAAAGGTCTTTTCTAAGCTGGATGTGAAACTAATTCAAAATTTATAAGACCAAGAAAACCATTCCTCAAGTGAAAAATGATCAAAAAATATGGAGACTGGGGGGCAGCTGGGTAGCTCAGTGGAGTGAGAGTCAGTCCTAGAGACAGGAGGTCCTAGGTTCAAACCTGGCCTCAGCCACTTCCCAGCTGTGTGACCCTGGGCAAGTCACTTGACCCCCATTGCCCACCCTTACCAATCTTCCACCTATGAGACAATACACCGAAGTACAAGGGTTTAAAAAAAATATGGAGACTATTTTCCCATGAATAAATACAAGCTACCAAAAGATAAATAGATACACAAATACGCACACACACATGCACGCGCGCACACACACACACACACACACACACACACACACATATATATAAGAGAAATTTGTGTATGTATATACATACACAAATTTCTCTAAATCACTAATAATACTTAGAGAAATGCAAATTAAACAACCTTCTGATTGGCAATGTCAACAAAAAAGGAAAATGACAAATACTGGTTGGGGTGAGCTGTGGGAAAATATGTAATTAATACATGGTTTATCTGTGAATTAGTTTAGATATGCAGCAAAGTGATTTGGAACTATTTCCAAAGAGTTGTTAAAGTTTGTATGTTCTTTAACTCATCATTACTAGGCCAATACTACAAAGAAGAAAAGGATCATATATACAATAATATTCATAGCAGGTCTAGTTGAAGGAATGCCTGTCATCTGGACAATGGAACTATGAACTGAACTGTTCTAGCCTTTCTAGAATCTAATTAGGAATGAACTATGTCCAAAAAGCAATAGTGTTTAGTTTTGCAGAATATCCTTTCATCCAGTAATATAGAGAAGAGGAGGAGAACCTACATAGACAAAAACATGTATAGCAGCTCTTTTTTTATAATGGTAGAGAATTAGAAATTGAGGAGATACCCATCATTTGGGGGATTCATGAACAAATGATAATATAAAAATGATAGAATACTACTGCGCTGAAGAGAAGAAAAAGGGGTTGACTTCAGAGAAACCTGGGAAGGCTTGATTAAGATTTTATAGAATAGAGTGAGAAGAACCAGGATAATTTCTATATTAACAACAAAACTGTAAATTCAGACACCTCTGAAAAATCTGGGAACTATAATTAACATAATGACCAATCACTGTTCCCTAGGACTAATAATGGAACATGCTGAACATCCTAAAGAGAGATGATAGATCCTCAGAGAACAGACAGAGAGATAGAAAGATTACATCTATCTAGATAATGTATATGGCTACATTACACTTATAATCTATCAGAGAATATCTTCATCCTCTGGCAACTTCTCCTGAATCCATTGTTCTATTTGATGGTGTCTCTGGATTCTGTGTTTCATTCATAAAATAATTTAGAACTGGAAGAAACTTTAGAAGTTTTTAGTTCATTTAGCTCAAGGTCCTCAAATTACAATTGTGATCTCCCTAAAATCTATTTAATGTCCAAGGTATGCTTTAAGTCAGTGAGGATTCATTACCATAGCTCATGAGTAATCAATGATACTTCTTTATGAAAACAACACATCAATTGAAGCAAAATACATGACAAAGAAAATTGCCACCCTGGTACAAACAGGAATGCATACCTGGCTAGGGCTGTAAGCATTGAAACCTTCCTAGAATTCCTCTCACTTCTATTGCTTGATGTTTTCTCCAAAGGGATGCTAATGTTATCTGGGCATAGCATCTAGCAGTAGGTTACTAAGCTAGCTGGTCATGTCCGCTGCTGGATTATTTTTTCTGTTTCACTGCCACCTGCTGATCCTCTGTGGTCCTTTCTTTTACCAGTGTCTTCTTTAGGTTTCTCACTTCAGATCCTCTGCTTCTCATTGCAGTCACCTGATGATATTCCTTTGAGTTACATGTGCTATGAGATCTTTCTTCCCAAAGCGAGGGTTCCAGCTCCATAGATCCAGGGTTATTTCTATTCTTTTTGTGAGTCAGAAGAACAGTCATATCCAGCCAGCCTATAAAAGCCAATAGATGTCCTGGAGTGGAAATTATCTTTTTAACTCCTCTGGCCTCTGTAGGAAAATATATGTAAGGTAATGGGGTTGCCAGGGATATTACAATAAAACTCTAGGATTTATGAGAGACTGGACTAGGGTGAAGAGACCAGAGTTTACTGGATTTCCACAGGAATGGCAGTTGATCTTAACTGTCACCCAGCTTCCACTAGACCAGAGTATAGTAACAGGCTAACAAGGTAAAAGGGATTTAACAGCTTTAATTATGTTAGACTAAAAGGTGGGAAAGGATTTCTATACTTAAAATCTAAGGGATAAAACCACAGGGCAATGGGAGGACTTATTCTACTCTTATCTAAGTGATCTAAACTAATAGGGCCCTAGGAGCTGTAAATGGAGTCTCTGGGTTTCTGCCTCAAACCTGGAACCTGCCAGGCTTGAGTGCAGCTAGGACTTAGTGGTTTTGGGATTCTCACTGCAATCCACTGATGATCTCTGGATGCCAGGAGTCAAGATGATCTCAGGTACCAGGTAGAGAGGGTTCTGCTTGAAGCACTGTCCTCCAGTTTTCAAACTTCTCCTCCTCTCTTGGCTCTGTAGATTTGTCCTTTTCTTAGATGCCACACCACACAGGATCCCAGGGGAAATCAGGAAGCAGGATGTCCTTTGCTCTGAGGTCTCCCAGGCTGGCAACAGTTTTGCCCATCACTAATGGAGTCCATACTCAGGGCACAGACAGACTTCCTCCTCCCTCATTCCATCATGGAATTCCCAGCTCCAGCTCCTTCCTGCTAGGTAAAATTTAATTCCTAATAACTAGCTAATCTCATCTTACCCATAACAGTTCCCCCCCTTTGCACAAAGCCAAAATTACCAAAATTTTGGTATTTGTGCACTACAAACTAAACTAAAATTCTAACCCAAAATAATAAACAACCTACACTAACTATTCTATCTAACACTATCCTACTCTGCCCTACACTAGGGATTTCAACAAGGAAAGGTAAAAAAATAAATACATTGAACAGTTACATAGTTCAAAGCATAAAACAAGAAGTAATAATGCAAAAATTTCCAACAAAATCAACAGCAAATATGAAATATCAACACAAAAGTAAAAAAAAAATCAAACATAACTCCTATTCTAATACAGAAATATCCTACCAACTAATAAATGCAAACCATTTTGGAAAATACATTTTAACACAACGTTGCATAAGTCTTTACATCAAAATTTAAACAAAACAGTAAACTCACTTATGCAAATTACATTTGAATGTTTGCAACTCAATTATATCAAAGTATCCACAGAATTTACATTTATACACATACATACATATGATACACACATAAAATATATATACAATATATACATGTATGATATACATATATACATGTATGTACACATAATATATACATATCAGATATACATATGTACACCCTTTACATAAATACAATACTTACACTATAATACAATTTACAATATACACATACTATTTACACAACTATTTACATTATTTGTGATATGTGATCTGTAATATGTTATATGTTCTTCATGTAATGCAATTTTGTTATGTCTGTTGTATCTGCACTGTAATGTACATTAGTACCTTATCTTATCCTCTAACCTAAACTAATACCATATCTATATTTCACTAAACTATTCTAAACTAACCTTAAGATATTAGTGTATTAGTCTAGCTACATCTATCTAAAAACTACCTAAACTTTGTTAGTAACTAACTATTCTTGTTAGTACTTACTTATCCTATAGCTAATTCTAATTTTGTTAGTATTATACATTGTCTCATTCCATAAGGAGCACAATGTATCCTAACATGTTTGTGTTATATGTATCTGATTTGTTATATTGTTTCTTTGCTATATTGTGTTGCAACATGTTACTGATGGATGTATGATACCTACCAAAACTCCAGATCTTCTGTAGATCTCCATTCTCCTTATGATGTTCCATTCCTCTAGGAAATCCTCTCTTCTCTTTTCTCTGTTTTTTTCTCTTCTCCTTTTCTCCATTGAAGGTCTTGATAATTTTATGTGCAATGTTGGATGCATATGAGTATGTACTGATTCTATATACATTACCCAAAATACTTCCAAACCATTTAATCCAAATTGTCCATGATTAATCCTCTTCTTCAAGAAAATCCTTGAAAATGAAGTTTTATCAGTTCAATTCATAAGTTCATCAGTCTTAATACAAAGTCTATAAATCCTGAATCCTGAATCCTCTTCATCCATCTCCTCTTCCATCCGAACGTCCTCTTCCACTGGAATGGTCCTCTCCTTACTGAACTTTCTGACTGCAGACTCTAATTGACTGAAGATCTCAAATTACACAATCTCTTCTTCTTCTTCTTCTTCTTCATTATTAACAATCTCTACATTTTCATTATCTATTCCATGTGCTAATTTAATGTGAGGACAATGATACCACGAATCTCTACCTAAAACTTTTACAGAAGATGGTGAAACCAATACAATTGTATAAGGACCTACCAAATTTTGTTCTGTTGCTGATGTTTTGGCAAAATTTTTCACATAGACCATATCACCTGGTTGAAAATTATGAAGAGAATAATCCAATGGACCAGATTGAATTAATACTCCCATATCTTATAATTCTCTTAGCCTCTGCTGTAAAGCACTTAAATATGAAGCAATTTGGCAATCACCTCCTAAGAGTGATGCACAAACAGCGTTACAAGTTTTTGCTTGCAGTGGAGCATGTCCAAAGAGCATCTCATACAATGATATATGTAGATCTGCTCTTGGTCTCATACGTAGGTAAAACAAAGCTATGGGAAGAATCTCTGGCCATTTAAGATGAGTTTCAGCACATAGTTTCCCAACCATAATCTTGAGTTCCCTATTCATACACTCCACCTGACCTGAACTTTGCGGATGGTACGGAACATGATATTTAGGTGTTATTCCTAGATTCTCATGGACTCTTCTAAGGATATCCTGAGTGAAATGAGACCCTTTATCTGAATCTATGGTTAAAGGTACACCAAATCTAGGCACAATTTCCTTAAGTAACACTTTCACCACAAAACTAGCTGTATTAGTATTTGATGGAAAAGCTTCAGGGCATTTAGTCAGTCTATCAACTATCACAAGACAATACTTGTATCTTCCAGCTTTAGGCATACAGATATAATCAATCTGTAAACTCTCAAATGGACAATATGCTGAAGGTCTACCACCCAAACCTTTCTTTCTGAATGCACTTTGATTGAACTTTTGGCAGACTGGACAGCTATTACAGATCTTATTTGCAATAGTACTTATTCCAGGAGCAACCCATTGTCTCCTGATGGAATCCACAACAGCTTGTGTACCAAAATGACCTTTTGTGTGGATGGCTTGACACAAATAGGTATACAAATCTTTTGGTAACAATGGTCTTCCTGTATCAGTAATCCATATCCCATGTTCTTTCCTAGCTCCAAATTTATCCTTCCATTTCTCAATATCTGAGTCTACATAAGCTTTCTCTAGATCATCAGAATCAATAGATTTTAAATTCATCACATAAATTGGAGCATTCTGGGCTGCATACTTCGCAGTGATATCAGCTCTATGATTTCCTTTAGAGACTGAATCTCTACCATGAGTGTGACTCCTATAATGAATTACTGCCAGCTGTTTTGGCTTTTGGATTGCTTCTAACAACTCAGTTATTATTGCTGTATGAGCTATTGGTTTTCCCGATGCAGTAATAAAACCTTGTTGTTTCCAGATCGTTCCTGTTGCATGGCAAACAGAAAATGCATATCGAGAGTCTGTGTAAATATTCACATGTTTACCTTCAGCTAGAAGACAGGCTTGCTTCAATGCCACCAATTCAGCACCTTGAGCACTAAGATTATTAGGTAATGAGCCATACCACAGTGTCTCAAATTCTGTGACAACTGCAGCACCAGTACATCTAATTCCATTACATAAATATGATGATCCATCTGTGAATAACACCCAGTCTGGATTTTTGAGTGGAATATCTTTTAAATCCATTCTAGGCATATCCACAAGATCTACTACCTCAACACATTCATGCAATGGCTCATCATTCTTAGGCAAATCAGGAAGAAGAGTGGATTAAGTTTGCTACATCTCTTCAACTTGATGTTCTCACTACCTAAGAGAATAATTTCATACTTAGCTATTCGTTGGTCAGAATATGCTTGAGTACGAAACTTCCTCATTAGTGCTTCTATCTGATGTGAACAATAGACAGTCAAAGGACATCCCAAAACTAGATCAGCTGACTTCTGGACTAACACAGCTGCTGCTGCTACCCCCCTTAGACAGGGTACTGTCCCCACAGCTATTGGATCTAATTGACAACTGTAATACCCAATTGGATGATAACTTTGTCCAAGAGTCTGTGTCAACACACCAGAAGCTATACCTTTTGTTTCATTGACAAACAGCTGAAAAGGTTTCTCATAGTCCGGGATTCCAAACGCAGGTGCAGATAGAATGGCTTCTTTCAGCTTATCCAAGGCTAATCAATGTTCAGGCTTTAGTTTCAGAGGTTCTGATTCTGTACTTCTGGTAAGATCTGTTAAACACTTAGTTATTCCACTATATCCAGGAATCCATTGTCTACAGAAACCAGTAGTTCCAAGAATAGCTCTAAGTTGTTTTTTAGTTTTAGGTGCACTCAATTTCTGTATGTCAGCTATTCTCTTTTGTGTAATACTTCTGGAACCCTCTGATAACACAAATCCGAGATATTGCACCCTGGGTAAAACGAACTGTAATTTTGCTTTTGAGATTTTATGTCCTTGTTTATACAATTCAATCAAAAGAATCTTACTGTCCCTGAGACACACCTTTGCATTTGGGGATGCCAAAAGAATATCATCCACAAAATGCACCAATTTACTCTCTTTAAATTTAATAGTTTGTAGATCTCGGTATGGATTTGTGAAAACTGATATGGTGACTTGGTATACCCCTGTGGGAGACGAGTCCAGGTCCCTTGTGTCTTTTCCCATGTAAAAGCAAAGATCTTTTGAGAATCCTCGTGAATTGGTATCGAGAAAAACGCAGAACATAAATCTACGACGGTGAAATATCTAGCCTGACTTGGAATGGAAGAAATTATAGCAGCTGGATTTGGGACAACTGGATGTGCCTTGATGACATGATCATTTACCGCTCTTAGATCTTGAATAAATCGGTAAACAGGTTGGTCATTTTCATCTGGTTTTGGCTTCTTTATAGGCAAAATTGGTGTATTGTACTCAGAAAAGCATGGTATTATTATTCCTTGTTGGATTAGGGACTCAATAATTGGACGAATACCCTCTATCACCTCCTTAGTCAAGGGATACTGAGGCACACAAGGAATTGGTCCTTCCTTTGTCCTCACCCTGACCAGAATAGCTAATTTTAGCAACCCAACATCTGTTGATGACTTTGACCACAAATCCTTAGGTATATCCTCAGGTATTGGATAGATAGTACCTAAATCATCCTCTGTACTGCTAGAATCTAAGAAAAGCAATGGAAAGGCCTTCAAAGATTCCTCTGGGAGATGCAATGAAATATCACCTGATTCAGTACATTGGATAGTAGCTCTCAATTTACACAACAGATCTCTTCCCAACAGATTCATAGGACATTCTGGAACACACAAAAATGCATGTTCCACCGAAAGTGGTACTAAGGTCACCATTTTTGGTTGCAATTTAGCTACTTTCTGAGTCACCCCCATCTCACTGACCACATCCATTGTTCCAACAGCTCTACAATTCACAGGAAACCTTTGCAAAACGGATTTACTATCTCCAGTATCGACAAGAAGGTCATAAATCTGGTCTCCAATAGTCACAGACACATACGGTTCAGTACTGTTGGGAGGTTGGAAAGTTCCCAACACTGGAGCTAAAATAGTAACATCAGAACAAAGCTCAGTCATTTCCTGTCCATCCAAGTTAACATCATCAAGAATTACAGAATTTTCCCAGGATTTTAAAACATTGGTCCTTTTCACCTCTATTCTGGTATCATTGTTCTTATTTACAATCAGATTATCCTTAATCAAATCACAATTTCTATTATTCTTCTTAATTCCACATTTATGAGAACTTCTAACACCATTTACAACACTATTTCTCTTTTTCTCACAATTATTTACAACATTAATCAAATTATTATCAACACTAGTTAAATTACCACTACCAGTAGGTAAATCACCATTAACATTGGTTAAAGTACTATTTTCACCATTACTAGTAGTTAATTCAGATAATTTCACATTAACATCATTCAAATTATCATTAATTCTCATCAAATTATCATTCACATTGATTAAACTATCATTGATTCCATTTAAATTAACACTGATCAACCCATTATCATTATTAATTAAATTCTTATTATCACCAATCAAATCAATATTAACACCAAGTGTACCATTTCCATTATTCACAAATACATCATCATCATCTTTAACACATACAATTTCATCAACATTCACTTTAGTTCCATTTCCTTGATCAATCACTTCTGAACTTTGGGCACACCTTCATAATGAAGCTGTCCCTCCATTCATGTTACCATTATTAACATTCCCCTGAACAATGTGATTAAACTTGGGCCTGGCTCCTGTGAGAAGGTAATCCTGTGTTGTTGCCAAATTAGGAACTTGTACACCTTGACAGCATGCATTCTGACATCAGAATACATTTTGTTGTCCATTTGCCTGATTAAAACCATTATTCCAATTATTTCCCCTGTAACCATAATTATTATTATACCGATTATTTCCATTGTTATTATTGTATCTCTGCCCATATGATCTCTTTCTGTATCTACAGTCCCTTGCAAAATGCCCAATACATCCACAAACATAACAAGATTGCTGCCTCTGGTTCCTATTGTTTGAATTTCCACTGGTCTTATAATTATTATTATTGTTTCTCTTTTCTGCTGCCCGTAATGCTGCTATCGCCTTGATTTCATTTATTTCCTTCTCATTAGCTCGAGAATTTGCCTCCCTTAATTGCTTCCTAAGATTTTCAATGATTGTATCCTTGTCATCACTACTCCTGTCCTTTTCTTGGGTAAATACGTATATTGCTTTTTGCTTTAATTCGTTTAGATTTAACAATTCCCAATCAGGGTAATTGTCCATGAAAAATTTCCTTACCTGGGGAACCGAATTTCTCACAAAAATCCTTTTAACATGATCCACGGTGGTATTTTCTAGAATATTCATGTTTAAATACATTTCTGCTGCCTCAATGATTCTGTCCAAAAGAGTTGCAGGGGTCTCTACTGCTGACTGCCTGATCTTTTCAAATTTACTCCAAGAATTAGGATGCTTAGCATGCTTCTCTAGAACCTGAATAAGAGACTTTCACGCTTGTTTCAACATGCGGTAGGTAGGAACTGAATTCAGGTCCAGTTCCTCCCAAGCTACAGGCCATGGTGTCATTCCCTCCATGTTTCATGTCTCTTCTACAAACTTTGCTCTGTCATGATATGATAAGATATCCCCTAACACATACCAACAATCCTCAAAGTCTGGATCATGTTGTTTTGCAAAAGCTTTGAAAATCTTCACAAATTTCCCAGAGTCATTGTGGAAATTGGGGATCTTATGTTTTAGATTTTCTACATCCTCAGACCTGAATCTAGTATGTTGTTTGACGTGAAATACACCATCTTCGCGAATGATGGGAAGATCGCGAAGGGAAAAAAGATTAATGGGGGTTTCAGCCTTACTCTGAGCCTGTTGTTCTAGCTCAGCCTTTGTTGGAATACCTTTTCCAGAAATGCCCATGTTCATATATTCAGTCATGTTGCCAGTGTGGGAAATACCAAGGGATTGACCACAGAAAGAATCGTTTTGCATACATAATTCAAAATTATCTAACTTAATTTGCAATAATCTTAACATTTTTTTGGTTTCAGAATCCCTGAAACACCAAGTCACAATGATTTTAATACAATACCCAACATGAAACAATATCCACCTCAATTTGTATACAAAATAAGCAGTCAGAATCAGAACTGGCATGTGACGCAATAAATCCAGAATGTTAATTGTTAAAATCGGTTGTGCAAATTCCAAGTCCATTATCCCTCTAAAATACCTAGGTATAACTTTAAACCACAGGTAAGAAATAGCCCAAACACCTTTCCATAATATCACAAACACATAGTCTATCCAGTCTTCAACCACCATTGTGCCCATCGTTCCCCAAACAGACCAGCTAACCACAAAATCTATTGTATTATTAGCCACTATTCTGACTAATAACAATTGCTAACACAACTAATTAAATACAGGTACAATTAAACACAGCAACAGAGAACAAAACCATCAAAAACACAAAAGAAATGAAGAAAATCCCTTTCTCTGGGACAGCACCAAGCTTGATAGTATTTTCCCCTACCCACAGAGATTTATGAATGACCTGGGGTAGGGGCTGAGAAGCTCTGAGCAGCTCACCACTGGTTGAGAACTCTCAGCTCTCACCCAATGGCTTAGCTCCCTCTTGGAATGTTCAAGCCCCTCTTACTTCCTTTATGAATCTAGCTGGCCAACTGTTCGCTTCCTGTCTGTCTCTCTATCCACCCATCTGGGTAGTGCCAAACTGATTCAGGATTAGCTCCTCAAACTCTTTAGGTTATGATGACAAAGTTCCTTTCCATTAGCATAATGTCTCTGATCAAATCATGTCAGGAACTTCACTTGGCAAGACTAGATGGGCAAGGTCGAATTTAAGATTTTTTTTTGGTCCTTCATTTCTGCCAGCAACAAAATAACCATTATTCCTATACTGTTTAATACAGACCTCCAAATCAACATACCTCCATTTTTCTGAAGCATTATTTATATAAGAGTTCCCTGGGTCCCAGGCTTCACATACAAGAGTTTTCCTAGAGGCCTGAGGAACTATCTTCCCTTGCACCTCTGATGCTAGTTCATAGTAATATTTTGTATCATCTCTTCCCCAAAGCTAAGGCATTGCACTCTCTACCTAAATGCATCAGGGTTTCCTTGTAGATTTAGAACTTTCATGAGAATATATCAATCTTTCAATATTTTTTACTTAGCCCACTATGGTATTTCTCTTTCCTCTCTCTATGTAGTTAGGAGAACTTATTCAAATGTCCAGGGCTATTTACTGAAACATCCCAGCACAGGGACAAATTAGTACTCACATGGTCCCCTCCACACTTGTCTCCAAAAAGTTATACCCACTAGATAAAGATCGACATCCCTACTACATTTGGAATAGATTTCTATATCTTTGTCTATTAAAGTCCTTCTCTTCTTCCAATGCCCAGATCAGATGGTACCTTCTCCATGAAGATTTTTCTAATTCCTCTCCATTTCTAGCCTCTGGCCCCAAAACAATCTGTTTCCCTGAAGGGGCCTCAAAGCCAGCTAGTCACTTGATCATTACATGAACAAGGATTTATTCTCTGATATTCCAAATGAACGATCATTCATACTTTGCTAAAACACCTCCAGGTACCTCATAGGGCAGGCCATTCCCTTTTGAGATAGTTATTCTAATTGTTTGTAAGTTATATAAAGTAAATCTGTTTCTCTTCAAATTGCTCTTCTTTTGCCTCTTGGTTCCAAACAGAACAAGTCTAATCTTTCATTGACATAATAACCCTTAAGCACTTTGTGAGCATAAATCAATCCCAGGTATTCATCAGCCATAACTTGTATATATAGCATGTTGTAATTAATATTGAACAGAGTCAGTTTATGAACAAAGGATTTAAAGTTAAATGGTAACAAGACAAAAAGCCTTTTTGTTCTATCCTTAAAAAAGGCTGGGGATCATCCTTCTTGGTAGAGAAAACAAAAGCAAATTAGGAGTTGAGTAGTTCTGCCTTCCCTTTATGGTCCATTATCATCACTCTATATAGGCATTTTATCTCTTCTTTGATCTTCTTGTCCCCAATATCAATTCAAAATCTCTTCTTTGTTATATTTTTTCCTTATGAAAATATACTGGGATTTGGCCCTTCTGATACTATTATTATAAAACTTTACCATTCTTTATTTGTCCTCCATCATTTGCCATACCTTCCATCTCTTGTAAATGATCTTATAAATTTTGAGCACTTTAGTGAGATCTCATCTAATCATTTCTTCTTCAAAATCAATTGCTAATGTGTGGTCAGATTTCCACCAAAGAGATGACTTAAGTTTATAAATAATAGGTTTAGAACTAGAAGGGTCATTAGAGACCATCAAGTTCAAATCCTTCATTTTACATATTGAGGAAATTATGGAACAAAGAGGTTTGACTTGGTCAGGGCCACATGGCTGATTGATGCCCGAGGTGAAATTTATACTTAGGTCTTTCTGACTCCAAGTCCAGCTTTCTCTCCACTGAGCTCCATTTCTGTTTTAGAGTCTCAGGTCATAGGAACTTGTTATAATATTTCATTGGAATTCATGTATAATCTCTCTTTTACTATTATTCCCAGATGCATATACTTTCACACACTGAAAATTTCTTCCTTCCCTTAAAATTCAGTATGTCGTTAACAAATCATATTCATTCTCTAATGGTAGCAAAAGTAGATGGCTTAATTACAAAAACATAGTGATATATAATTACAAGGTAATCAGGAATTTCACTGACAACATAAACCAACAATTTCCCAAAACCATAAGAGCAGGGGATAGTTTATTTCATTCACATACATTCACAGTGAAGCCGACAACTAATTAAAATGTAATATGCTTCAGATCTGGTTTCTTAGCTCTTCTCACATGCAGAAATATGGGAGAAGAGGATACACTCTACATAAAATTTAAGGCAGAGGCACATTCTAACTATGGATATTCCTTTTTTCCTTGCTTTTGACCCTAACCCAAATGATCTTGAATTCCAGGTCACCAATATCCCCAAAGTCAGTCCTTTCAATTAGTCTTAGAGTTGATTTTGTGTATGGACTCACCAATGGTTGTATCTTACAGTTTGGGGAATATTTCACTAAATTAGCTACAACTAAATTGGTATGCCCTTTAAACTAGTCTAGAGAGTACACAT
Organism: Gracilinanus agilis; assembly: GCF_016433145.1. Taxonomy (NCBI): domain Eukaryota; kingdom Metazoa; phylum Chordata; class Mammalia; order Didelphimorphia; family Didelphidae; genus Gracilinanus; species Gracilinanus agilis. Next base: position 195,247,385 of record NC_058134.1, read on the forward strand.
CCTACTATTACCAATATTCCTCTCTTTCCTCTTGTTTTTTTAGTATGAACTATTTACTATGACATGGCCATTGCCTTCCAGGGTTTTCGTTATTTCCATTTTCAACAACCAATTCTTCTTATTGGTCAGACTCATTTCAGAAAAGTGGTCCTTGCCATATTCTCCACCTTATGAAAAAATATCATTCAGGTAAATGAATGTGTCTGTTTCTCTGCTTTTAACAAAATCAATTTCTAGATTTCAGTACTACTGAAATTTCTAAATGGAAAGGAACTTCAATAGTCACTAAGTTCAAATTGTATTTCCTTCTCCCCAAAAGCCCCCAACATATATATCCAAAAAGCCATCACCCAACTTTTGCTTGAAGACCTTTTATGAGGGAGGATCTAGTACTTCCCAAACAAATCATTCCACTTTTGAATAGTTCTAAATGTTTGAAAAAAGGCTATATTTGTCTTTTTGCACCTCTACCCTTTGCTTTTAGTTTTCCCCTCTATAGCCATATTGCATAAGTTCTTTCAGAAGGAAATCTTTCAAACATTTCAAGGCACCATGAATATGACCATCACCCACTAAGTATTTTTTCTCTAAATAATATCACTTCTACTGATCCAACCATTCTGGATGGCAATTTGGAACTATGCTCAAAGGGCTTTAAAAGACTATCTGCCGGGGCAGCTGGGTAGCTCAGTGGATTGAGAGCCAGGCCTAGAGATGGGAGGTCCTAGGTTCAAATCCAGCCTCAGCCACTTCCCAGCTGTGTGACCCTGGGCAAGTCACTTGACCCCCATTGCCTACCCTTACCAATCTTCCACCTATAAAGTCAATACACAGAAGTTAAGGGTTTAAAATTAAAAAAAAAAAGACTATCTGCCTTTTGATCCTGGTATAACACTACTTGGATCATACCCCAGAAAGATAATAAGGGAAAAGACTTGTACAAAAATATTTATAGCTGCGCTCTTTGTGGTGGCAAAAATTGGAAAATGAGAGAATGCCCTTTGATTGGGGAATGGCTAAACAAATTGTGGTGTCTGTTGGTGATGGAATACTATTGTGCTCAAAGGAATAAAGAACTGAAGGAATTCCATGTGACCTGGAATGACCTCCAGGAATTGATGCAGAGTGAAAGGAGCAGATCCAGGAGAATATTGTACACAGAGACTGATATACTGTGGTATAATCAAACATAATGGACTTCTCTACTAGCAGCAATGTAAGGATCCAGAGCAAGTCCCTGAGGGACTTATGAGAAAGAAAACTAGCCACATTCAGAGAAAGAACTGTGGGAGGAGAAACACAGAAGAAAAATAACTGCTTGAACACATGGGCTGTTGGGGATATTATTGGGGATGTAGACACTAAATGATAACTCTAGTCTAACTATCAATAATATGGAATTAGATCTTCATCAATGATACATGTAAAACCCAGTGGAATTGTGCGTTGGCTAAGGGGGATTTAGGGGGGCTTGGGGGAGAGGGAAAGAACATGAAATATGTAACTAGGGGAAAATATTCAAAATAAAAAGAAAAAAAGAGAAAAATATGATCCGTTCTTTTATTTTATCTTGTTGTAGAAGGAACTTGAGTCCCTTTCCCACCCTGGTAGCCTCCTCTGAACTGTTACTAGATTATTCCTAAAATGTGATACTCAGAACCTAGCACAAAACTTCAGATGTAGTCTGATTAGAACAGAATTTTGAAGGGCTGTCACCTCTCTTCCTGGAAGTTATAGCTTTTTTAGTGTAACCCAGAGTCACATTAGGTGGTTTTTTTTTTGGGGGGGGGTACTATCATTAATGACTCTACTAAATCTCTAGATTTAATTCTCTAGTTCTAGATCTAGAACTCTAGATGCAGTTCAGATGAACTGCAATCTAACCAAGACTCCCCCATCTTGTACTTGATGCCTCTAGTAAGAATGGCCACCTCCAGGGAAAATATGCTTACCTCATATTTGCAGTTTTACAAGGCCACAGCCTTTTACATTTTGAATTGAAGAAGAATTTAGCAGTCATCTATTTCGATTGCCCTCTATTTACAGATTGGCAAACTGAGACACAGAGAGTTTAAGTAAATTGCCTAAAGGCACACAGGTGATAGGTGCTAGAGTCCAGATATAAATGTAGTTCCTCTGATTCAGTTGTTTCTACTACACTGGTCTTCATTTACTACTCCATTTTTCTTTCTATTTATTTTTTCTTTTTTTTTTTTAGCCATGCTCTTTGTTCAAAACAATATGTCATTTGCTCTTGACAACAGCCCTATGAAGAAGACTATAAGAGTACTGAAATCTCTTTTTTTTTTTAAATGGGGAGACAAGTTCAAAGATAAAAGCGATACTTCAGAAAGTATTTTCTTCTCAACCTCCATTTTACAGATGAGAAAATAGTATTCAATATTACCAGCCATGATTCAAAACCATATGTTGCTTAAAAATAGTGATGAGTCTATTGAGATGTCTATGTTTTCTCCTGTTCTTTTTCATTTTTGCAGCGACTACATATATGTGCATGTGCATGTAGTGTATTAAGAAATATGATATAGTTAAAAAGAAAAGAAAAAAAGGAAGTTAAAAAATTAGTCTTGGATTTAAGAGCACTGAATTCCAGTACTGAATCTGCCCATTACTGACTAGGTGATCTCGGGCATATCATGCTATCATCGTAGGCTTCCTCTTCAGAAAAATAAGATTCGACTTGACTGATATCTGACTTTTCTACTGCCTCTGAGTGCTGTGTTTCTAAAGGAACATATGCTTTGGCAGCATTGAAACTGTGTGGAGAAACCAAAAAGATAGAGAGGCAATAAAATTGGCAAATTAACCATTACCAAAGAGCATCGAACAGAAAAAAAAAATAGCTCACAGTTTGCTAATAGATTAGAGAATAGGAAATGGGTGGTGCAGGGAATGGGTGCCTAATTCAGGAAGGTTTTTAGCCTGGCATTGTAATGCCAACACAGAAAGGCATGTTCTCGCTCAGGATGAATCTTTTTTATCATGTACTGTGTACAGAGAGGGTTCCATACAAGGTGCTGAGAGAGTTACAAATGCCAGATAACCCTCGTTCCTTAACCTCATGGTGATTATAGTCTAATAAGGGGAGAAGGCACATGGAAGTATATCAGTCATGCGAACTGATGCACTAGTGGAGTTTAAAGAGGAAAAACAGGGGGAAGGGATCAGGGAAGACTTCCTGGAAGAGAAGAACATTTGAGTTGGACTTGGTGGGAATCCAGTGGGTGAAAAGGGGTGTGGGAGGACATTCCAGACATAGGGAACAGCACGAGCAAAGGCTTAGAGGGGAATAATGCAAAAATGAGAGGGCTGGCAAAGGGACCCAAGACGAAAGCTGAAAGGAATTGTATGTTCTCACTTTCCTGCCCTTGCCAGAACTCTGCTTGCTCAGCTGCATTTACAAGCTGTGGAAGACAACCCCAAGGAGACAACTAGCATAGGCTGGGAGGTTAGATTACAAGGCTTCATACTCTTCTGTGGCAATGAGACTTTTGCACACATCACCCCCCACCCACTACTGCCAAGAGAGGTTTTGTGTAATGCATAATGATAAGACTCTGCTGACAAGGTTTAGAATATCCCTCAGCCATTGTTAGGACTTGAAATCAACCCTTGAGATATTTGTGGGAGTTGTTTTTTAGAAGGGGAGTTAAGAGGAATTAGGAAAGAATAAAAAGAAGTAGTGTAGTAGTGAGAAGTAGTGTAGCAGAGTAGATATAGACCTGGCCTTGGAGGCAGGTGGACCTAGGATTGTGTCACACTAACCTTCTCTTGGTTATAACACACACCTAGGGAAGTTACTTAACCTTTCAGCATCCCAGGAAATTCTCTAAGACTATAAGTTGTGAAGCAGGTGCCATTCTGTATTGATGGAAGCAATTTTTTCATCTGGAATTTCCTTTCTAGGTGAAGTCACAGTTCTTTTATCCAAATGAAAAGATTCATAAATGCAGTCACCTAAATATCTAATCTGCTCTGCCTATTGGGTACTCGGCTGGCTCCTTCTATATACTGTTACTTAGTGCCCTTAAGAAAAGAAATCCTCCTTTCTAGCTGATGCAACTTTTCACATTTTTTTCTTCATTAACTCAAATCACTAAATACTGGTCACTTGTGATTTTCCATGCCATTTGAGCCTCTGATTTGCCAGATGACCTGAACAAGTAACTTAGCCCTCTCCAAACTTTAGCACCTCTATTAGGAATGTCCTTTCTCTAATGGATGCTGTGATAACAAAACAAAGAATAGAGAATGTTCCAAAGTTTCAAATTAGCCCGCTTGACCCTTTCTTATCTTCTTCCTTTAACTTCCAAGGAGCTCCTATCTCTAAATGCATTTAAACCAAGACATTCATCATAGGATCATAGATGAAGAAAGAGAAGTGGCCTTTGAGATGATTTAGTATAGCTCATCATTTTCCATTTGAGGAAGCTGAGGTCCAGAGAGATTAAATGACCTTCAAGATCACAGACATGGCAAGTGTCTGAATTTAATTTGAAATCCTTTGGTCCTTTAGACCACACTGTGCTGCTTCCAATCAACCTGTATACATTCCTCAAGCACTTATTCTGTGTTCATCCTCATGTGAGGTCAAGAGTTTAGCTCATTATCTGAGTGATCACCTTAGTTCTCTTAGCTATGAAATAGGGTATTAGATTTGGATAGGACAAGGGAAGAAACCAAGAAGAGATTTGGAAATAAGTATACAGTGGTATCTCATGTTATACAAACTCAACACAATGCAACAACAACAATAAACAGGTATGTGTGATTGGCAATAAAAAAATAAAAGCAGACAAGTATGTAAAATAGCCATTTTTAATTATGTACTAAACCTGTGCCATTTTCCCCAAGTACTGTAAATTCTCACAGCGGTTCACCCAATCACTCTCATTCTCTCTCTCTGAGAAGTGTTAGTGTGAGTCATTACATTGTTTTGCACCTAACATTAGCTCTTCCATCCCCCTGTCTATAGTTCTCATTTGTGATAAGTCATGTCTGCTGCTTTCATTAATATTGTTTAGTTTCATTAATATTATTTTGTAATTAAAAATGGACCTAAAGAATAAGAGTAGTGGTCACCTAAGATGAGCTCCTACTCTAGCATGCTTTTATGACAGCAAGAAATCCAGCTTAACTAGAGAAAATGGTTTATCTTGCCTGGGGTTTAGAAACATAAGACTAGCTAGGGTATTGAGACAGGAGATTAGATATTTTAGGCAATAAGGAAAATGGGAGATATTTTTAGCAAAGAAATAAAATGGTGAAATCTTGCTTAAGGATAAAAAAACGGCGCTTTGAAAGGGAAAAATGGAAACAGTAAAGTCTTTGGAGGACTTTGGCAATAATATAACAGAAAATCATAAGATAAGAATAGTAATAGGAGAAATTGATGAAAACAGAGGACATTTTGAAGGAACAATTAGTGAAATTTAATACCTGACAAAATATAGGAGATTAATTTTGGATATAACAGTGATGATTACAGAGTCTAGAACCTGGATGATTGGAAGAATGGTCATTGAACATGACAAAGATGAAGAAATTGGGAAGTGGAATCTTTTGTAGGGAAAAGCAAAGCAATTTTAAACTTATTGAGTAGGAGTTGAGGTTGGGACCTCCAAGAAGAAATTCCAAGAAAACATTTGGAAGTGGGAGAGTGTGTCGAAAGGCATTGATTTGCCAATAATCCACCTAAATGATTATTTAGACTATGAGAAAGGAGGAGCTCTATGAGGGAGAGAATATAAAGAACAAAATTAAAAGTTCAAGAGTAAAGCCTGGGAGGCAGAAGAAAAGCTAGTGAAAGAGACAGAGAAATGCAGAGAACATCTATGCAACAAGAAAAGGGAAATCAGTTAGGCAATTCTCAAATTGACTAGAGGTTATGATTTTAGTAAAGATGGTATAAGGCCAAATAATATGTCAAGCTGAATTTTCTATAGAAAACATTGTGACACAGGGGTCACAGTCTTGGTCAAGGTTCTAGCATGCAAATTTTACATAAATGATGACAAATATCATAGTTAATCAACTATTTAATCAAATATAAATGATGTACCTCTTCATTGAACAGTACAAAGCTTTCTAAAATGCACATAAATCAACCACATAGGTCAATGCAGTGACCAATCATGTAAAATTTAATTTAATCTATTTTACTTAAGAGATCCTGAGGCTGACAGGGGTAGGGGTGCATTTGGGGACATGGATTTTCATGGAAAAACCTTTAGAACTAAAATCTTGAGGGCCAGCAGTCAAAGAAAGACTTTGAAGGGTTATGGCATGTGGAGGGTAGAGTGGAATGTTAGAATCTGGTGAGATAGGACCTAGAAGGAGGCAGGCTGAAAGAATGATGTCCTTGGTGGATTTCCTGCTTTAAGTTTTATAAGGGACAATAGGAATCTAATCAGAAGGAAGCAGTTAATCTAAAAGTTGATGGAATGCAGGTTAAACACAGTCTACATAGGCTTTTTACAAGTTAGTCTGCTAAATTTATAATTATAAGCTTCTGGTGGGGGCATTCTAGCAATAATAGAACAGCAACAATGACAATGATAACAAGGATAATTTCATTTAGAATTTTAAAGTTTACAAAGAAAGCTTCTTCATAACAACCAATGCAGAGAAGCTAGTATTATTACTCATGGTGTGTCCTTAGATAGGTGACAACCTCTCTGAGCTTCAGTTCTCTCATCTATAAAATGAGGGATGGGATTGGCTTATATGATCTCTAAGGTCCTTTCCATCTCTGAAACCTGTGAGGCTCTGAAACATTGTGACTTGTCCTCAGTCACCTACCTAGTAAGTATCAGAGATGGACAAGATTGGTTTGTTTCTGATTCCAAGCACTCTTTCTCTCCACCAATGGTTCTCTGTTTGCATGAGGACCCCTTTATGATGTCAAAAAGTATCATGGATCATGCCTCTCCCCACCTATAATAGTTTTACACTTAGTATATATATTTTTTGATTATACCAAATTCTTTTAAACCCTTACCTTCCATCTTAGAATCAATATAAAATCTTTTTTTTCCAAGGCAGAAAAGCAGAAAGGGCCAGGCAATTGGACTTGACCAGGGTCATACAGCTAGGAAATGTCTACCTAACTGCGCCAATACAAAGTTTTTAATAAGATGGACTTATATTTCTTCAGTCCTCCCCCAGGAGTTCTGGTTAAAACTCATAGCATGGAAACCACAGCCAAGATTCTTTGACAAAGACAATTAGATTCTGTACTCTGAGACTGAGGTCTCAGTCCAAGTAAATTTCATTACATGTTACAGGAATGGAATATCTTGGTGGTTTACCTCTCAAAATATGCCTGACACTCACCTTCTCAAACAAAAAGTCCCTATAACAAATTAGTCATAGTTTTTCATCATTGCACATAGGATATTTTCTGGTGCCTGTGAACATGGTGCAAATAACCTGCTCCTCCTCTCCTCTACATCCCTACACAATTCCTGAATGTAAAGACATAAGGAATCTCAAAGGCCACCAAGTGAACCATTTAAGAATATAAAAGATGAGAAAATGACTTTTGCCTAAGGTCATAAAGATGGCAAAGTAGCAGGTGTTAGTTGTTAACTAGTTCCTCTGACTTCAAAGCCAAATCCCTTTTTTCTGTCCCATCTTGCTTCTTATCCAAAAACGACCTAACTAGATAGAACTCATGAAAGAACTTGAAATTTGGGTTTATTTTCTTGTGTAGCTTTACAATCTTATGGCTAGGTGAGAGAGAGCATAGGAGTATGAGAAGGAAAGGCAGAAAGGAAGAAAGGAAGGAAGGAAGGAAGGAAGGAAGGAAGGAAGGAAGGAAGGAAGGAAGGAAGGAAGGAAGGAAGGAAGGAAGGATGGAAGGAAGGATGGAAGGAAGGAGAAGGAAGGGTGGAAGGATGGATGAGAAGGGGGTAAAAAAGAAAAGAGGTAAGGGAGACAAAGGAGAAAGAAAAGAAAAATCTTTGGGGTTTCAGTTTCTATATGAGTAAAATGAGGGGTTCGGATTAGCTGATCTACAGAAACCCCTTCAGCTCTCCCTTTCGGGTTACCAGGTGGTGCAAATCTTTTTAAAGATTCTTTTCTCACAGCAACAGGGAAATAGTTAGGTATCTTTACTCAAATTCTACACATTAAGAAACTAAGGCTTCTCCTGTAATCATATTCCTTTTAGAGTCTATAACTTACTATGTCCACCCAGTTAGTAAATTTGAGAGCTATGGATTGACACAAAATCTCAAGACTTCAAATCCAATATTTTTCCATTATACCCTAATGCCCCTCCAAAGATGCTGTGAGCCTGCAATTCTAAAATGAAAATAGTTGGAAACTCCTGATGAAGACAAACTTAGAGGCAAGGTCTGTGAGTCTAAGGTTGTTTAGACATGAGCTATGAGTCTCTCCATTTCAGATTTTCTGTAGGACTGCTATTAGGAATATGAGTGTGAGGACTGGGATCTTCTAAACAAGAGATTTAACTAGTGAGGTAGTGCCCAAAATGGACCTAAAGCTGAAAACTTTTTTTTCCCGCTTCCATATTTTTAAATTTATCAACTGGGTCTGGGAGTTAAATTATTTTCCATTATGTATGCATGGAATGTATTCCCTACATTTAGCTGTCCTTGTAAGTGGTTCAAGGAGAAAAAAGCTATATTCTTATCTAAGCAGAGTTGATCACACAGTCAACCCTGCATCTGTGGTTGGAGAAATGTTACACATATGAGGTATGTGTGCGAACTAGGGGAATTAGCTCCCCTGACCACTGGCTTATACACGTCATCTTCATTTTTTTTTGCAAGCATCAATTATCCCAAAGCCATCTCTCTGAGTCTGGCCTTGTTCCCTGGCTCCCACAAATTAAATTGTGGGGGAAGTTGTTTGTCAACATCACCAGAGACTGTGCAGCGGTCAGGTTTTTAAAAAATTTTAATTCCCTTTTCCACTCAAGCGTTAGAAATTTGGGACAAAAAAAATTCAGATACAGAAATCAATCGCCAGCTTCGCCTGATGAAAACCAAGTACTATGATTTCAGTCTCTGGGTATTATGGGAGAAAACAAACCACAAAAGGGATGACTTATACAAAATGTTTAGAACTCCTTGTCTGTTTGTCATTTTGTCTAGCTGTCTGTCTTTCCATTTGTCTATCTACCCATCCATCCATTCTTCTTTTTGTCTGCCTAGCTTTAGTCCTTCTGTCTATCTGTCTATTTTTCTCTGATAAAGGATTGTATTGAACTAGGAAAGTATAGTGGAAAGATGAGGAGTCAGAAATCCTACTATAGAATCTTGTACAATTTTAAATAAATGACAATTTCTCTATGTGCGTTTCTTTGTCTGTACTAGAAAACCTCGAAGGTTCCTTTGAGCTGTAAGTCCTATTCTGTTCTTCTTTGAGGTCATCTATACAAGCTAAACTTAAACATTTGCTGAATTATGGCCCTTGATCCAGTCCTTTGATACTTGGGTTTTGCCAACACAGAGGAATTTTCTGTAGGGGTCCAGAAGATTCAGAAGTGCATTTCACTATAGATCAGGAGATATTTTTCTCTCAGACCATTAGGACACAGTGACCAAATGAGAGATGTTGGGTGACCAATAAAGGCCATTTTCTGGTCTTTTCCTTGTATAGCCTTCCAAAGTAGAATAGGTTGAATTGAGAAGCCTAGCTATAAAGCTGACCCTGGGCAAACTTCAGAATTTCTTGAAGTTTATCTTAGATCATAAGATAAAAGGGACCTTAGAGATAATAGAGTTTTACTCTCTCTTTTTATTAATAAGGAAATCAAGACCCAAATACATGAAGTGTCTTGGCCAAGTAGAAAAATGGTGGAGCTAGGATTTGAGCCCAGGTGTCCTGATTCCACATTCACTGTACTGTACAACATATCATTTTCCCCTCCATCCCTTCTGCTTTTTTCTTCTTTTCAGTGCCTCCTCCTAAAAGTCAGGTCCAAAAAGGGTAAGAAACTTGCCTAAGGTCACATTCATAATAAACAATGGAGCTTAGATTCAAACCTAGTTTCTCTGATTCCAAATCCCCAGCTTACTGTTATACCATAATGTTAGTTAGCTAAGCCAAGAATTTCAGGAAGGATATTATTTCTCTCACTATTTTCCTTTCACCATTTAATCTTTTTTAAAAACAAAAAACCGAAACCCTTAACTTTGGTCTTAAAATCAATACTAAGTATCAGTTTCAAGGTAGAATAGTGGTAAGGGCTAGGCAATTGGGATGAAATGACTTGCCCAGGCTCACACAGCTAGGAAGTGTTTGAGGCCAGATTTGAGCTCAGGACCTCCCATCTCCAGCCACCCTTCCTCATTTAATCTTTATCCTCTTTCCTCCTCTTCTGTCCCTTGCTCTTTTCTCCATGTCTCCTCCTCTCTCCACTGCTTTTTCACCCTTTTCCTTCTCTTTTCTTTCATGTTTTTCATTTTAAAAATCTCTCCCTCTTCCTCTCTGTCCCACAATACTTCTTCTCCTGTCTCACTCTGAGCCAGGACAAATTCAGCAAAACCAAACCTACAATCTGCTTTCTTCAACTCTGACCCTGAGTGTGTCCAGTTATGACAATGGACCCCATTCCTTGGTCAGCTGTCACTCTACCAGGTTGTGGCCGGCACAGATTCCTGCTGTGGGACCTGTCACCTGCCTATTTCAGCCACCGGTACCTTGCTGAGCGGTCCCTGAACGCATGTGGGGGGAGCAGAGAGATGACACTAGAAAGTACACAACAGATGGCAGGTGACATCCGGATGCTGAGCCCGGAGAGCTTAGGGCAGGCACTGAACAATGATTGCTCAAGTGTTAATCCTGGTAATTGCTGGAGACAAAAGGCAAGTCAAGCAGACTTTATGTGGGATCCCATACAATGGAGGACGGCTTGGTGTGCCAGCAGGTGAGCAGGCTGCCAAGACCAGTCAGCTCCGAAGTTGTACAGAACCCCTCTTCCTTGTCGTATAGGCATGTTGGCTGGCTTGGTGTTCAATTTCCTGTCGGTGTCCATCGTGAATCCTGCCATTGCGCTACAGCATGTAAAACAATTTACCTTTCTTGCTTTTGTCTTAGTCCAATGCCTCATCATGATGTGAGATCTTGAAGCGTGTGCCAAGAGAACTCAAGCTCTGGCAAGTCCTGTGAAACTAGAGAGGTTTCACGTGGGCTTGGAGATTGACTTAGTCTGTTGCTGGAGGATCCATCTTCTAACTATGGAAAGCCTCATGAACAGGCTGGTCACTTAGTCCTCATAGTCATCATTGCATTGTCCATGGAAGGACCCATGGATTCTGTAGAGAAGGACCAGCTTTCTTCACCAACTGCCCTTCTCAAGTCAGACAGGTCAACCTAGCTGAGATGGTGGGGAAGAGACAGGAGGCAGCATATCTCAGGTAAGGCAAACCACCATCTCCACTTTGGCTACCATCTTCCTCAAACCCTGATGAAGACAGTTTCTGCTGCTAAACCCAAGAGCTTTTAAAATAAACAGTAATTCCATCCAGTGCCCTTAGCCATCATCCTGAGAAGTGACCTCCACAGAAATGTAGTCTGGCAATGCTCCCCCTCAGGGGCTACAAAGACATCTATTAATGACCCAGAAAAGAAAGTTCTTGTCACCACTGTCAAATGATGCCACATGAGATGATTTTATCAGTGCAAATGACTTCAAAAAAGAGGCATTATCCTAAAGACAATGACATTCTTTCTATCTGACTTGCAACTGACAATTTCCATATGTGTTGTTTCTCCATTAGATTGTGAATTCTTTGAGTCTTACTTTTTTGTGTCCCTGGTCCTTGGCACATGGCTTGGCACATAGTAAGAACTCAGTAAGTGCTTTCTTCCTTCATAACATTTTAGATTTTGAGTTGGAAGAGTCCTCAAAGATCACCTAGTCCAAACTCTTCATTTTCCAAATGAGGAAGTTAAGGTCTAAAGAGGCAAAATAATGTCTGTCAAGGTAGTAAAATGTCAGATTCAGATGTCTTTTCACTCAACTACACTGCCAGTTATTGACTACAAGATGTCTTTTATAATGAGATCAATCATAAAGTTATTAACCAACACAGACACTTAAACAGTACAGGATGATCCCTACGGATTCTTTGGCCACAGTGATCCTTGGCATAGACCAGAACTGATGAGCTAAGTATTGACACTGATGAAATCCCATTGGATTTCACTGGACCACAACTGCTCCATTAAAGTTTTGAATCACCATGGATACTCTCACTTGAGTTTCAGCTTGCACACATCATAAGGCAGTGCTGCATAACAGAGAGGGCACTGAGCTTGAAATCAGGAGGAGTAGGACTCAAATGCTACCCGCCATGCTTAACTTCTGTATCACTATGGGTACAACTCAGTTAAATTCTCTAACTCTCAGTTTCTTGTCTCGAAATGTATTTTATGAGGATTTTGTGAAACTAAAAGGAGATCATGTATATAAAGTGCTTTGCAAATGCTATCAGTTTCATTTCTTATTCTTATCATCATTGACTGTTATATTGGCTTTGGCTAGTGGTGCTTTCTTCAGGCTTAGTTTTCATGTATTATAGAATAGATCATAAGTCAAGAAATGTCTGTTGAAAGGGACTCTAGGTGTCATTCAGTCTAGCCCCCTCGTTTTATGGATTTTTACGTGGAGATGAAGAGTTGTGAAATAATTTTTCCTAGGGATATGTAGCAAGTTAAAAGACATGGGACTCTTACCTGAGTCTGCTGCCTCTAAGTCCAAATTCTTTCCACTACATCTTGCTGACATGTATTCTTTGAATTCATACCCTACTTTGACTTTTGCATTATTTAATATTCCTACCTATTGCCTAGATTCTCCTTAGGCTGGCCATCAGCCCTGTCAGCTCTCTGACCTAATGTTGCTTATGAGTTAGAATCAGTCAGTCAACAGGATGTTGGGGGGGGGGTAGGAGGAAGGGAGGGAAAGAACATGATTCATGTAACCATGGAAAAATATTCTAAATTAATTATTTAATTAAATAAACTTAAATTCTTAAAAAATAATCTTTATAAAAAAGAATCAGTCGGCCAAACATAGGATCATAGATCAAGAGCTAGAAGTGATCCCCAAAACCATTTAATGTGAATCATTTAACTCTCATTTTACAGATGAGGAAATTGAGTTTGAAAGTCATGAGATGATTTGCTGAAGGCGTACACAGGTATCCAGTACACAGAGGTAGGATTTGAACCCAACCCCATTGACTCCAAAGTCAGAAAATAAGCATGTATCAATTATAGTTCTGACTGTAAGAGTTAGCACCTTATTAAAGTGTTGCTCATTGAATGTTTGAAAGCTGAGCAAATCATCTAAATAATAAGGAAAAAAAAGGGGGAAAGTGAGATTGAAAATAGCTCAGGATCCTGGTTCCATAGGGAAGTTTGAGGTAGAAGAGGGAAATTCCTAAGCTTTACTTCCTCTGTTTAGGTTATTCCAGGAAGAACATTTTGCATATGCACTACTTGGGACCTCCTACCTCCCTTCAGATGAGGAAGATATAGAATGGGAATCTGTCTAGTATTCTTGTAAGAAATTTTTGGCCAAAAAAGGATATGAGGTTTCTCATCAGGAAAATGAGAGGAGTGAACTTGTAAATGATCTCTAAATTCCCTCCTATTACTGGCATTCTAAGGATTCCGGACTCTTAATTTTAGGTTTGGTGGCCTGAGGATTTGTTCAAATTAACTTAAAACATAATAATATGGGCCTGTGCTAAAAAAATGAAAATATAAAAACCATAAATAAATGAGTAGTACCATAAACTGACAGTCTAATTGTTTTCCTCACATATTATTCTCACTAACGAGGTAGCTATGTCTAAAATGTAAGCAGTGTGCCCTGAGCTTCTCGCCAGCTTACTACAATTAAACTGAATCTTTCTAAGTCTAAGTGCTTCTCTTCTTTACTCACACTTGAACCTTTTGCCTTCTCTCCAGATACTCTAATCTGGAAACAAATGTATTGTTTTCATAGAAGTATGGCTTTGGGGATGAACTTTAGGTATCTTCTATACCAACTCATGTCTGAGTAAGAACTCTTTCACAATATCCCCAGTATCATCAGACCTCCTCCTAAAGATTCCAAGGAAAGGGAATTCACTGCTAGACAAGCAGAAAGTTACAGTGGGGCTTAGGAAAATTTGGGTTCAAATATTATTTCATATAGTTACTAATTCTTTGATCTTGGGCAAGTCACTTTGCTTTTCTGAGCTTCCAGTGCCTATCACATAGACTTCTCTGAGACTCAGATGGAAAGATATGTATAAAATACTTTTCAAATGTTGCCACCCACAGTAGCCTATTCCATTTTACAATTGCTCTAGTTATTTTGAAGTCTTTCTTTATGACAAATCTAAATTTATCTTTCTGCAATTTCTTCACTTTCTAGTCCTGAGACCAAGAATAATAAATTTAATTAATAAATTTTTATCATTACAGTCCTTCAAATATTTGAAGAAATCTATCACATTTCCTCTAAATTTTCTCCTAATGATTAGCTTACAGCCTGATTTCTCACTTGCTAATTGTATGACCTTGGGTAAGCCACATCCTTTCTTGGTCTCAATTTCTTCTAATATAAATTAGAGTACTAATCTAAAAGGTTTATTAGCTCCCAAATGTAACTTCCATCTTTGATTTGAAATGGTATGTCATGTCGGACCTATGATTTGTCTAGAATATTCCATGTCAGTCATACCAGAGGACAAGTTGTGGTAAGTAGTGATAGATGGGCTTCATGATACCACTATCTAGACAAAAGAAGATGGATTATAGGAACTTAGCAAAGAAGGGTTGCCCCAGTGTCTTTGGGGAGCTCTAGTGGTTTTTGACAATTGCTAGTGTCCAACTGCAATCAATAGGGTTGATTCAGTAGATTGTCCCCTGTTGAGAGAAAGCATGATACATATAATGGATCAAGTGCTATGATAGAAGATAGTCAGACCTGGGTGTGAATCTTACCACTGATACTATGTGACTATGGTCAATGATTCAAATTCTTTGATTCTTTCAGTCAATTTCTTCATATATAAAATGAGAATAATGGTACATTTAGCATCTACTTCCCAGCATCATAATTAGGCTCAAATAAGATGACCTATGTAAAACACATTACAAACAGTAAGTTACTTAAACATCAGTTCTTGTAATTTATCACCCAGTATGTTTAAAAGTTAATGTGTGGCTTATTTAGCTAGTTGGTAAACTGTTTCAGGAGTTATAAAACATTAAACTATTAATTCTGGCAATAGAAATGTATCAGTCATGAGAGTTTCCAGGAACTTTAGTTCATTCTCTAACATTACATATGAGGAAACTGAGATTAGGAAAGTTGTATAGAACTACCCAGGTGACATGGTTATTCGGTGGCAGAAATGGGACTGATTTTTTCCCAGAAAGAGCAAAATACAGGGCAAAATAAGAAAATGAGATGTATATGATGTTTGATATTCTTGAATAAATTTGGATATAGGATATGCTATGTGGAGTAGGTGCTGTTCCTTAAAGTTAAAGTTAAAGACTATTTCTTTAAGGTTGATATTTGGTTACATAAAATTATTTAACTGATGCCTATAATGTGTATGGGTGCATGAGGCAGAAGGCTTTCTGTGGTACTTCTGAAGTCCGATAAGCTCCTGAAAGTCATCCAAATCAGAAGTTCTTTGACATTATATTGAAACCCCCTTCTGATCCAACCCATGCTCATTCATCCTGCTCTTTACTCCTTTTTCTTGTAGTCTTTTGGTTAGAGTATTTTTATACAGTTCAAATTCTACTCCTTGATCTTTCTCTTTAATACCAAGGGGTGCTTACTCTTTCTTCTTTCCTTCCCTTTCTCCCTCCTTTCTCAACTCTTGCTTGTGGAATCAGGGGATTTTGCCATAGACACGTCTCTACAACCCAAACAAATAAAACCCAAGGAAGTACTTTCTTAGAGGAAGCAGTGCTGAGTTTGTCAGTGCTCCAATGCTCCAAGCAGTCTCTTTTTGGCCTGTGACTGAGATAATATAATGCATGAATTATGAACTATGATTTATCACTAGGATAAAGAAAACTTGTAGGCAGACTCTGAAGACAACAGTACAAAAGGCTGCCTCCAGGGCCTAGGCTCTTATTAATGACAGATGAACCTACAGAAAAGAAGAGTAACAATGATGTTTAGTATTTTATACATCACCTTTCAGCCAAACACTTAATAAAAACTAACTCATTAATCTTCAGAACACCCTTTTGAGGAAGGAAATCTTATATTCAACATTTTACAAATGGAGAGCCTAAAACACTAGAAGACTGTCACATTAATAATAATGCAAAATATTTCAAAAATATTTTTCCAAATGAGATTCTTAAAGCCCTTTTCCATAGCCAAAAATTTTATATTTTCTTTTTTAATCATCATTTCAGAAAAAAGTTTATTAATTGAAACATTATTTTGACTATAATTCTTAGAATAAGTTCTTCTTTGGAGTCTTGAGCTATTTGAATTCTGTAAACTTCCTAGACATTCTCCCTTCCCATAAAAAAAATCTTGTGAAATAGAACTCTATTGACTTTACTAAAATATTTTCCCATGTTTACATGATTTACTAAAATAGTTTGAAATGAAAAACATGAGTAGTTGTCTAAATAGATCAAATTTCATACATAGGAAATTCACTGAGCAACTTAGACTTTTTGAAAAGGTACACAAAATAGAAGCAAAGACAGATAGTGGAGGATAAATACAAAATCTTGGTATAGTCCTATAGGGATGATGTCAGAAATGCTAAGGCTCAGAGTGGATGGAAGTTTCAAGGGATTATAAAGTTTTATTAAAAACTATATTGGAAAAATGAAGATGTAATAATAGGAACATCTCAGTGTGGATGGCACAGTGATAACATGGTAGATAGAGATGACAGAAATGTTGAATTCTTACTTGTTTTTTTTTCTGTCAGGGGACTCATATCTGAACTACAAAAGGGGGGGGAAGTTGGTGATGGAAAGCTAAAAATGCAAAATAAATAAGGAAAAATAAGAGATTACCTATTATTTCTTGATGTGTGTAAGTCAAAATAAACTATATCCTAGCAAACTAAAAATAATTGGCAAATGTAATCACTGAGTTACTGTCATTTATACCATTTTTCAAATGGAGAGTTAGAGAAATGTTATTAAGTTCAATGAGGTCAAATTTACTTTTTTTTTTTTTAAAAAGAAAGCTATTTGAGGAAGGAAGATTTCAAACTATAGAGCAGCAAACTTGACTTTGGCTCTTTTATTTTCTAATAATAAACAGAAATCCATTGTTGAAAGGATAGTTTGTGAATGTATAGAAAGGAAAGCAATGATCACATGGTTTCATCTAGAACAGCTCAAAAAAGCTCAATCTAATTTTCAAATGGGGTCAGTAGTCTTTCAGATTAGCACAATTCAGATTATAACACAACTAGAATTCCACAAAATATTTGACAAGATATTTCATGTACAAACTAGATAGTACATTAATTAGATCAATAACTGATTAAATGATTGTACCTAAAGACATGTCATTAATGGATATAAGCTGGAAGGGAAGTCCCTAGCAGAGTGCTGTAGGGAGCTGTCCTTGGTCCTTTGAGGTTTAACATTTTTATTAGTGACTTGTATGTAGATGTAGATCCCTTGACATGAAGTAGGGAATGATATCTGACAAATATAAAACATATTAGACAATATAAACAGCATCACTATTGTTAACTCCACCTCTTTCCCCATACCTCCAATGAGGAACCAAGAGAAAAGGAAAATAATCGTTCTAACAAATAAGCATAACTAAGCCATTTGCAAAAATATATTTCTCTTCATTCATTTTGTGTGCATTAACTTTCTGGGAAGAGATAGATAATATGTTTCATTGAATGTCTTCTTTAGCATGAATCAGAGTTCTTAAGTCTTTTGAAGGTATTTGTCTTTACAGTATGTTGTCTTTATATAAATTGTTCTTACAATTCTACTTGCTTTAGTCTCTGACAGTTCATGATACCCAGGATTCTTTAAAATACTATTTTTCTTCATTTCGTGCCATTCAAAGAATCATAGAAATCTAGAGTTAGGAGGAACCTCAGGGGCTATTGTCTTATTTGTGTTAGAAAATAATTCCCTACACAACATACTCAACAAGTAGTTATCTAGCTTCTCATTTTAAAGACCTCAAATCAAGAGAAGAAAGAGAATCTTTAACCTAATAACCAATTTCACTTTGAGGCAGCCAAAATTGTCAGGAAATTTTTTTCTTTTTTTAACTTAAGAAAATTCTAAAATATTTCTATTCATTGCTCCTTGTTCTGCTTTCTGGAGCTAGCAAAATCTTTCCTCCATCTGACAGTATTACAAAACTTTAAAGAAAACTGGCATGACTCTTTATCCACTTGTCTCTTTTCTTCCCCAAGCTAAGCATCCCTAATTCCTTCAAGTGGTCTATTTATGGTATGAAATCAAGACCCTTCACTATTTGCATTTCCATTTTTCTACAAGTCTCCAGCTTATCAACATTCTTCCTCAAATTTCTCACCAAGGACTTCATAATACTCCAGACACGGTTCAACCAAGGCAAAGCACAATTGGATTATTATCTATTTATTCCTAGACTATATCCCTTGATTTACCTAAAAAAATAACATCAGTCTTTTGACAGCCATATTATGTAGCGGATTCATATTGAAGCTGAAGTCTGTTCAAAGCCAGGGATGGGGGGGCAGCTAAGTGGTTCAGTAAATTGAGACACAGGCCTAGAGATAGGATGTCTTAGGTTCAAATTTGGCCTCAGATATCTCCTAGCTGTATGACCATGAGCAGGTCACTTAACCCTCATTGCGTAGCCCTTACCACTCTTTGACTTAGAACCAGTTCATAATACTGATTCTTAAACAGAAGGTAAGGGTTTTTTTTAATAAAAAAGAAGCCTGTATCTTTTTTAATAAACAATAGCTCTAGATATAACTCTTCCATCTTGTATTTTTGACACTGTTATAGGTCATCTGAAGCTGTTATTAATAAGCTAAAGCTGTTTTATTAAACCTATTTTTTAGATAATTGTTAGGGGTTAAACTATTGTGCAGGTGGTTGAGAAATGTCCTGATGTGGTTTGATACAACCCTTATTTATTATCAGGAGAGGTGAGGATAGGAACAGGAGATAGGAATAGGACAGAAAATACTTAATCTTTATACTAAAAATATCTAAATAAACCCCCCAAATCTAACTGCTTTCTTTTCAGTGTCTTTTTGTCGGCCAGAGCAGACCTCCTTCAGCTACTCTCAACTATCTTAAATAATATTTCTAACTATATTAACCTACCCTAAGCAGTGAATCTTAAATTGATAATGAACTCCTTAACTGAAACCCAAAGTTGCCAGAAGCCAACTGCCAGAGAGACCTCTTGACAGAGAGGGAACCTGAACAGCTCAGGACTCCTCTTCCCTCAAATCCAAATGGCAGACAGTTTAGCTGCTCAGGCCATTCCACAAAGAACAAACCAACTAGTCATTGCCTTCTTCCCAACTCAGTATCAAAGATCAAACTCTCTATCTTCACTGTCAGATTCTCCTGATATATAGAGAAGAACTCCACCAGCATCTTCCTACTCCTTTCCAACTGAAAGCACAGCAAAATGGAGATCCCAACTGACTCCCTTCACTGGTTTTATGGTTTCCTTAAAGGACCAGAAGCAAGATCTCTCTGTTCCTTCTTCTTAAAGTGAAAGAGTCAGAGCTGTCTGTTGCTATCTCTTATGGAGACAGTGTACACATTAAAACCTTCCTCTGATCTAAAACTTCTGCTTCTAACAAGATAAATGAAATTTAAAAATTCCTTATAACAATACATTTCTTATTCTAAATGTATGATTTTATATGTATGCCTGTTAAATTTCCTCTTATTATATTTGACATAAGGATCAAACCTTTTAAAATCTTTCTGGATTCTGATCCTGTTAGCTAGTGTAAGATATACCTCCCAATTTGCATCATCTACATATTTGATGGAAAAGAAAATAATTTTCAAAACCAAAGAGCTAAGAATGGATTCCTGAGGCACTCCTTTGGAGATCCCCTTCCAAGCTGAAATTGAACCACTTTTAATGGTGGATGATTTCTCTCCAACCATCCAGACAGTTTTAAATTCCTTTAGTTTTGTCATCCACAAGCATCGTATGAGTCTGTTATGGAATGCTTTTCTAAAATCTAAACAACTTAGTTATAAATGATTCTTCTCATTTGCCAGTTTCATAGCCTTGTCAAAAAAACTGAAGTAAGGTTAGCCCAGCAAAACCTGTTCTTAATGAAGATATAATGATGGCTGATGGTGATCTCTGTTTCTTTTTCTAGCTAGACATTCATTGTCTCTTTTTGTTGACTAAAGAAATATTTTGGAACTTTTTGGTCTTTTAATTATGATAATTAATTAATGTTGGTTAAACTTCTGGATAAATTTATTATTGTACTACTGATATTCTTTTCAGTGGTCTATTTCTTATTTTTGGTTATTAGTTAGACATATTAGGAAACACTTGACTTAACTCCCCAAACAGGGAGAAATGGCTGTCAAAGGCAACATAAGGTTAAAATATAAAGTCCTTAAAATCGTTCAAAGAAGGAAAATAGATGATTATGAGCAATATCAATTTATTAAGCAGAGAGAAACAATGGAATACATACTCAGTTTAAAGAAAACTTGAAAAAAAAGTTGCAAACCAGTTCTCTTTAGGGAATTTAATGATGAAAATTGAAGGACAGTGAATGGAAGCAACAAGAAAATAGTTTTTAGAAAGATTTATAACAGACTTTTCTATCAGACTCGTACAGTAAAGTTATCACACTTAGAACTTAAGGTCACAACCCTGGATGTTCTTATAAGAGAGATCTAAATAACACTAAAAAAAACACAGATAGAGAACACAGCCAGATTGAACCAAATACACATAGAGAGGAGATAGGTACTAGAGTGAGCATAATTATGAGAACCTGGAGGGGTTGATAGACAAAGTACTTGAGGGAGGAAAATATAATAATAGTTTGGAAAGCATCTCAGAATTTATTAACAACAAAAAATAACCCAGACTAATATTAACAACCAATTCATATGCCTGTTCTCCCATTCATACAAAACCTTTGACTTTTATATAAACAAATCTAGGCAGTGTATATCAGAGTTCTAGAAGGAAATAAGAAGGTTTTTTCATGCAATATTCAACAATGTACCCCACATTTAACCATTGAGCAATTAGCTATAAGGAATATGAAATAATCAAGTTTTTATTTTCTATTGACTACCAAAAATAAAAACATGTGATTCAGTTAAACAGGCTCTTTTACATTAAGATGTCTTCCATTTACTTGTTAAGATCATTCAAGATTGCTAAAAAAGATATGCCAACAGAAATAACCCTGTTCACTAAACATGAACATCATATAATGCATAAAACAGGGAGATGTATACTCAATGCAAATGTCCAGTATGATGGAGAGTTATCATGAAGTACAAATTGAATGGAGTTTCCCTATGAATAGTGGAGTCATCCAGATACTCTTTTCTACAGGTGACATTATGCCAATTGAATTAAGCTTAAAACATTATAGATCCTTTTAGAAGAGTTGCACAATCACTCAAAGAAAGGCCCTTTGCCTAACTACCCATACATTTAAAAAAAAACAAAAACAAAAACTAAGTAGATGAAGAATGTTCATTGTCCAGATTATAAATTGGATCTGTATACAAAACCTATAAAGCTCATTCATCTGTATGTATATCTGGTATAGACAGTATTGATGGACAGTAATTTGGGCAAATAGTTAAAAAGGAGAAAGAAAGCAAGCTAGATTGTCTTTGGGAAATTACAAGGCTCCTTTAACAACTCAAAGCTTCTCTTAGAAAAAAGGTCCATTTTTTTCTATCTACATATGCTTCTGTTGTTGTATCAATGTGAATCATGGATAGATTTTGCATAATTAAAATGAATAATTCACACATAATTCACAATGGATAGACTTGCAGTAGGTTTTTGAACAGAAGACCAAAATAAAAGATAGCATCAGGTTATATGATTGGTAAGAGGAAAAGATGGACTACACATGTGGTGAGTAGGGAAAGACACTGCTGGTCAAGACCAGTTAGTCAGCTGATGTAAGGAGATTTAGACAGACCTCAAAGGTCTGAGTGTTGGGGTCCAGGTTCTGGAAAGTCAGAATCTCACTGCAATTTGCTCAGGTGCTCTGACAGAGATAGCCCTCTGCTCTTCTTAATACATTTTATTGTAAATGGGTTGTCCAGGATTGAAAGGAATATGCTTATTGCCGGACTAGAAATCAGAAGTCTGCTACTAAATTTAATTCCTCATTAACACAAGAAGAGAAATTCCAAAATTTTGATATTTCAGTATCTAAATATCTTCACATTCCAAATTTTATGGACTTTAAGGAAGTGAGCATTTTTACATTTTCTACCACTGGCTTTTTAAAAGTATTATTTGAGGGGGCAGGTAGGGTGCCCAGTGGATAGGCAACCAGGTCTAGAGACAGGAGGTCCCGGGTTCCAATCTAGCCTCAAATGCTTCCTAGCTGTATGACCCTGGATAAATCACTTAACTCTCTAGCCCTTACCACTCTTGTTGCCTTGGAACCAATACATGGTATTGATTCTAAAGTGGAAGGTAAAAGTTTTTAAAAATCTTATTTAAGAAGAGAATGTTAAGTATTGTGAAAATCAATAAAGTGCAGTGCTGGCTTTTCCACAAGAGAACCTGGGTTCTAACCCTGTAACTGTCACTCATTATATGTGTTATCTCACTTCAGTACCTCAGTTTCCTCAAGTTCATAAAATGAGATTACCTTGGATGACTCTTAAGGTTCTTTCAGTTCTAAAACTATGATCATGAAGGCTAATAAATTTGCAGTATAAGGTAAGTTTTTTTCTAATACATATCCTTACCTCGTTGAGCCAAACCCCAAAACCAAATGTCATCTGATGCAAGATTTTGCTCTTGGTTTTAAGAGAATAATAAATGAAAGCAACTTCTGAACTTTCATAGCTTAACAGAAATACAGAAATCTTGACAAGAGTATAAAGGGGAACTATAAAGGTTATAGTTTTTTGAAAATGGGCTTTGAAAAGAAAGATGGAGAAGAATCAGATTATTTACCTTAGAAAAGAGATTTAAGGAAGTGGTTTCATAAATGACTTCAAAACTATACCGACTCAAGTGGTACTATGCAAAAGTTGGCCATCATCACCATTGAAGAGAAAAGAAGAAAGAGTAGGCTAGAAGGGAGGAGTGATTTAGAAAGAATTTTCTAATTGCTGAGAGTATAGAACAAGATCTGAAGAAGGTGGTAGAATTTCCCCTCTTGGAAATCACTTCTTCATAATCAAGCACTCACTGATTGATAATTAAGCATAATATTATGATGATAGAAACCACTCCCTAAGTTTGTCCTACCCCAAACCCCATTTTTGCATGTGTATGTCGTGGGATGCAGAGGCACAAAGGATAAAAGGTGTCAGGTGGAGCACTGTCTGTCTCTCTGTCTCTATGTCTGTCTGTCTATCTGTCTCTGTCTCTCTCTGTCTCTCAGTACTCGAGGGCTTTGCAGGCTAAGCAGCTTGGAGATGTTGAAGGGATTTTCTTAATTTCTACCTCTGTCTCCTTTAGAGGCAAGGCAGCAAGGTTTCTAAGTAGATCAGAACTGACAGGAATCAGTAAGCAGAGCTGAAGATGCTGTTACCTGGGAGACGAGGTCAGAGAAAAGGAAAGAATGCTGACAGTTAGGGGCTTTTTTGCCTCTGGATCTCGAGAAAGCAGGAGGTCTATCTCTGAGGCAAGGGTGACTGGCAGTTGGCTACTGACAGTTGGGTGGCTTATAGAAAACTGATTGAAAGAGTGAGTGGGAGGTGGCTGTCTATTATTTAGGGAGTTAGGTAGTTGCTGAATCATTTATAGATAGAGTAGGTTAGAGTAGGCCTGGTGTTTGCCAGGCAAGAAGAAACTGTCCTCAGAAGACAGTTAGAGGTAGTTATTAGAAATTTTAGATAGTAATTAGGAATTTTAGGTATAGTTATAGAGTATAAGAATGGTAATCTCTCTTTCCTCTTTTCTATTTTCTATCTGTACTTCTTTCAAAATTAAACTAAGTGTTTTTATTCAACTGCTCTTCTCACTTTTGTTGAACTCCTACTTTTGACCCTTAAAGTGGGCTTTGGATTTTGGCTTAGAGTATTTTTCTAGATAGATGAGATTTTCTGTCCCCTTCTTACATTTCTTTTTTTTTACCTATATCTATAAGAGCTACTAACAGACTCCTAACTTGAGAGTTAATTTTATAATGGTGACCACAATATTTTATTAATATGACATTTAATAATTTTATTTTCATTTATTACAACACTTAAGTCACTGCTATTTACCTTTCTAGTAAATCTCGTCTTACAATGCCTTATTAAGGTAAAGAAGTGACCTTAGATTTTTAATAGCTATGCCAACAAAGTCCAAGTTCTGGCTTCTTTTGCCAGGATATAAAAGCTTGAAGTACAAGCCTAATCATGCAATGTGCATGTATCATCTAAGGACAAGCCTAACTAAATCCAGAGATTTATCACCTGAAGGCTAGACTGGAAAGAAGACTGATTACTTAGGTATGGAAGGGCTGCAGTCTGTTAATGAAACACAAGTAAATTACATATCTTTGAAGTACAGCAAATAAGGAAAACAGGTTAAATAGCAGATACCCATCACTAACAGAGGGAAAATGGCAATGAGTTAACTGGTACTGACCACATCTAGCCAGTGGCATCAGGGTTGGGGAAGAAGGTAAAGGAAAAGAAAGGTAGGAAATTTGAAGCAAATTAGCAAAAATGAAAATAAAAGCAACAGACTGGGCAGTAGTAAAAGAAAATTCAGACAAGTTCTAATTGGCCAGATGAATTCCATGGTGCGAAACTGCTAGGCATAGTTTCTTAAGGTTATTAGCAAGGAACAGTGCCTTGTGACATCACTGATTAATTTAAGACCAGTTCCATGTAAGAAAGGCTAGACTTAAGTTATGTGATGCAGAATGAGGACTAGGATAAATGAGGAAAGCTCACAAGGAGAAAGGTTCTAGCTAAAAAAGAATTTTCTAACAATTAAAGATGCCCAACACTGTAATTGGGCTATCATATAATCCAAAGGGTCCCTCATGACTAGAAGCAGGATTTAAGTATTTAAAACAAGAAGAGTACTTAGAGATCATTGGATCCAATCCATTTCCATTACAAATGAGAAATCAATCTTTTTGCTTCAGGTCAAATAAATATGTCATCAGTTAACAAGCCAGAATTGAAATCTATGTCCTTTGTTCTTCCAGTGGTCTTCCTGATACATCAAATCTTTATAGGATGTATTTCTACCCATCAGGAAAGTTTTAGAGAAGATTTTATGTTTAGCTAGAGGAAGGCATGGACAGATTGGTTTTTGAGGTCTTTTCTTCATCTGAGTCTCTAAGATTCTATTGCCTTTCCCTACTGCTGCCATCCAGTACTTCGTGGTTTCCCTGTAGACTCCAAACCCACCATTTTGAAATTCTCTTTCCCAGCAATATTCCTCCTTTTCCCATCAATCCTGGGAGTAAGTTTTGGGGACTGATCTTCATCAACCTTTTCAAACTGTCAAATTGAAAGAAAATAATACTCAGACATAAGAGCCTATAATCTAATGGTTTTTGTCCAAGGGAATACTGACCAAACTTGGGCAGCCATAATACCACTTATGAGTTGAAATAACCCTAGACAAGAGTTATTTTAGGTGATAATAACTCATCACCTGCCCTATATCTCAACCCTGTTACCTTCTTAACTCTACCTACCTACTTGACAAAAGGCCAAAACGGAACTGGATTTAAGGAGAATTGAATAAACTTGGAGTGGGGAAAACAATCCATCTCCCTCTTATTGACCTTACTCATTCTTCCAAGAAACCATTCTTAGTTTAATCCTTCTCCCTATTAGATTTTAAGATCATTCTGACAGAGAGGAAAAAACATATAACTTTAAAAAAAAACCTTTCAAGCAGAAAGGAAGGAAATCAAGTTGATAAGCTCACAATCCCAGATGTTTCAAACAAAACCAGGACACTTTGAAGGCCACAATCCTTGTGGTCCCCATGAGTCCTTCTGGAAAGTAATGCTTCCTGTTTTCCATTTTGTTTTTTTGTAATAAGCAACTTCTTGCAAACATGTTAAAAATAGCAAAATCAAACATGTTTAAAACTAAAATTTTCTTTCCTTCCACAGTCTTTTCTGTTCCTTTATCCTCCTGCTTCTGTATATACTCTCTTTTTATTTCAGCACAGTCAGAGTACATGATTATTTCCTGGTTCTGCTTTCCTGCTCCCTGTTCTTTATCGTTCCCTTGAACATGCTCAACTCCATTCCAGATGAACACCTTCTCTTCTTGGCCCCAACTCCCTTAGAATTTGTTAATCAAACCAGCTGACATGGGAGTCCAGAGAAGGGGAAATCTGGAATGGGCCCAACTCATGGAGTGTAGTTTTGATGAAAATTTTAATAGTAATCTGGAGAATCTGTTCCAGACCTTCAAGACCATCTTGCAGATGGGACTATGTACTCACTGACAGAGTCATAGAGCTTTGGAAAGAGGCCCATATTCAGACAGTTGAGGCATGAGGACATGAAATTCAATCACCACTGGTAATGAAATATTAAATTAGTGGGGACACGAGATGGGAACTTTTACTCTTCTTCTGACACTCCTTCAATGGACCTGTGTTGTAAATCTCAAATGAAGCATGAATACAGAATGTTCTCATATCACTGCTTTTTCTAGCTAGGGTATTTCATTTGGAATTTTCCCACTAGACTTCCTTTTTCTGAAAAGGAAAATGCTTATAAACCAATTAAAAAGATAAAGAGTACGTTGACCCTCTATATCCCCACTCCCACCCCACAATTTTTTTTTTACTTTCTACATGGTCAAAAACTATTGTTGCTTAGAATAATAAAATTGTAAAGTTTAAAAGGTATAAGCAATCTCAGATATCATCTAGTCAAGTTCTCTAATACATGAACCTGTCTTTACTATATATATGCCATCTTTTTGCATGGATACCTCTAGTGATAGAAAACATAACTTACTGATAAGTGTATAATAATGATCTAATTAGGAATGCATGTTTTGTATTTAGTAAAAGCTAACACATACATATCACTTACTAGGTGCCAGTTACTATCCTAAGCACTTTATAATTATATTCCATTTCATCCTCACAACAAAGTAGGTGCTATTGTTATTACAGTTTACAAAAGTGAGGCAAGTGATTTGTCAGGGTCTTTTGGGTAATAAGCATCTGAGGCTAGATTTGAACTCATCAACTCCCATGAATGCCTACACTGGCTATTCTCATATCTAACTATTCTCTCCTAACTTCTCAATGAATCCACAATCTCATATCTGGAACTGCCTTTCTGAATCTCAAGCTAGGTGTTCAGTAGACATATTAAACTCAACGTATTCCAAAATGGATTTGTTATCTTTCCCCCTAAACCCTTCTTACCTGCTACCTTCTCTATTTTTGTAGATGGCAACACTCTCTTCCCAGTCCCTCAGGCTCACTACCTACGTGTCTTCTTCAATTTTTCACTATCTCTTAACTCCACATCCACTTTGATTTCATCTTTGTGATATCTTTCAAACACACCCCCTTCTCTCCTCTGACACCATCACCACTGCAGTGAAGACTATCATCCCTTCATACCTACCCTCTACTGCAATAGCTTGTTTAGAGGTCAGCCTGCCTCATTTCTCCCCACTCCAAGCTGTCCTACATTCAACCAATAAAGTGATTCTCCTAGAGTGCCTATTTGATCATGTTGTGTAATCAGAATTTTGTTCCCCAGGATTCCTTTTCCCAGCATCCTACTTTCCTCCTTACTTTACATATTTACATTTTGGAGATAAAGGTTCTGTTTCCCTGCCTCTCTTCCCTCTCTTTTCCTGTGAATAGGGTAGGGAAAAACTGCTCTTTACTCAGGCTATATGTTTCCTCTACTTCAAGTGATTATTAATAAATCTTATAAAATATAATACTTGGAGTTATTGGAGATTAATTTTAATCTTACAATGTCATCCAATTACTCAATTAACTCCTGTGGCTCCTTATTGGCTCTAGGATCAAATTCAGAATCCTCTTTTTGGCATTCAAATCCCTTCACAATCTAGCCCTCTACATCCTTTCTAGTTTTTTTCTTCAGTCCAGGGACACTAGCTTTTTTGATGTCCTACAAACAAGATATTAACTTAGCTCTGGGCATTTTCTCCAGCTGTCTTCCATGCCTGGAATGCTCTCCCTCCTCTTTTCCACCCTCTGGTTTCCATTTATGCCCAACTAAAATCTCCTCTTTTACAGAAAATCTTTCCTTCACCTTATTGATCTCAATGAGTTCCCTCTCTTAATTATTTCCTACTTATCCTACATATAGCTTGTTTACACATATTTGTTCACTTGTTGTCTCCCCCCATCAGACTGTAAACTTCTTCAGGGTAGGGAGTGTCTTTTGTCTCTTTTTGTATCCCCAGAGTTTAGCACAGTGCCTGGCATGTAGGAAGCACTTAGTGAATATGTATCAAATCAAATCGAATTATACACATGTGTTTGTTTATTGACTCTCCATTAAATTTTGAGCTCCCCTAGGATAGGAAATGTCTCTGGAATCTAGGTGGCATCATGGGTAGAGCCTGTGATCTGAAGACTTTTTATTCAAATCCAGCCTTAGACCTAGCTTTGTGACCAAAGGCAATCCACTTAATCTCCATTTTCCTCAGTTTCTTCATCTGTTAAATGAGGTGAATGTTATCCACCTCCCAGGATTGTTGTGGGGAATCAAATGACTATAAAAAGATGAGCATAGTGTATAGCACTGAGTAAATATTATCTAAATGTTATTTATTATTGCTGTTGTTGTAGTTAAAATTATTATTATTCTGCCTCTTTTTGTATCCCCATAATTAGACACAGTGCTGGGCACATAGTAGGGGCTGAATAAATGTTTATTCATGAACTAGTTTAATAGGGGGGATAGATTCCAGTAATAAGTATCCATCTCCAAATCCCAGCTTCCCTCCCCACTTCTTAAATCAGCATAGGATTGTTATTGTTATCTCAGATTTATCAATTAAATTATCTCAAAAAACCAGATATTTGTAAGTTTCTTTCCTTCTTTAGATCCAGGCTTCTTTTCCTTCCCTCCATCATCCAAACCAGTATCTTAAAGACTTCAGTCCAGAAACTTGTTTCTCAGTTTCAGAAAGAAACTACATGGTGGAGCTAGAGGAGGGAACAAGCGTTTAGTAAGCATCTACTGTGTGGAGCCACAACAAAGCTAAGAGCTTTTCAATATCATCTCATTTGGACTGATACACTGTGGTACAATCGAACATAATGGACTTCTCTACTAGCAGCAATGCAAGAATCCAGAGCAAGGCTGAGGGACTTATGAGAAAGAAAACTAGCCACATTCAGAGGAGGAACTATGGGAGGAGAAACACAGAAGAAAACCAACTGCTTGAATACATGGGCTGATGGGGATATTATTGGGGATGAAGAAACTAAATGATAACTCTAGTCCAACTATCAATAATATGGAATTAGGTCTTGATCAATGATACGTGTAAAACCCAGTGGTATTGTGTGTTGGCTAAGAGGGGTTCAGAGGGGTTGGGGGAGAGGGAAAGAACATGAAATATGTAACTTTGGGAAAATATTCAAAATAAACATTAAGAAAAAATTTAAAAACCAATATCATTTCATTTGATCCTCACAAACTGAGGGTGGAATGTATGTATTCTACGCCACAACAATGTCTGCCACTCTAACTTTTTACTCTTTGTCCATCCCTCACTAGTGAAGGAAAACAACTGAATATTTACTTAAAAAATAAAGTAAGTGTTTACTGTTATATGAAATATTCACTTTTTACATTGAGACTTCAGGACTAGAATTGTTAAAGAGACAAGAGACTTGATAAAGTCATATTATTAATATGTATTTAAGAAGATTGCCCACAAATATTTGGTTTTTATAGAGCCCTATGTGGTTATTTTGTTCTACTGGGACACCAGAAATAGTTATGGCACATGTAAAAAATTAGGGGGAGGATTCTATTCCTAATCTTCCCATTTAAAAATTTAACTCGTTGACTGGCTCAGCATCAAGGCAGTCAAAACAATTTGAAATTTTGTTACACCATCCCAGACCTGTTGAAGTCTAGATCCAACTTCCCTGGGAGATGCTTTTAAGAAGAAGCAGGTAAAAAAAATAGAGAAATTAATGAGAAGGAAGAACAAGGAAGACAAGGAACATCAAATTGAAGGAGGAGAAAGAAAATAATTTGAAGACAACATAGTTTTGATAATAAGGTAAGTTAAACAAAGTATAGTGCAAAAATGGAAAGAAAGCTGGATGTGGCTTTCATGGTATTAACAAGATCTTAGAGCAAAGAGTGAAAATTCTAGGGCCAAGGATACTTGCAAAGCAGTGTGATAGAGCAGTTCTCTGAGACCAACTAATAATCAATGAATTAGCATTTATTAGGTCCCTACTATGAGCCATATAGGAAATTAATTAAAGGGGATTTAAACAAAAATAAAACAATCCCTACTCTCAAGGAACTTATGTTCTATCACACAAAAAATACATATTCATATAAGTTAATACAAAATATCTACAAAGTACAATATAATGAGGTCAAGGGTTGTGATGTTGATAGTTTCTTTGAATTTATTGCTGTAGGAACTATGGTCATGAAGTTCAATCCATGAACTAGTCCTGAACAAGGACTCACATTTTACTCCAAGCCTACTTCTGTCTGTTATACCAGGATTCCTTCCAAATGGAAACTGATTTGGCTTCACATTTACATTTCTCTCTCAGAGAAATATAGCTAAGTAGGACACAGGAAGTTAGTGAAAATAGGTCCCAATTCAACTCAGTAGACATTAAGCACTTGCTATGTAGAAGATACTGAGCATTATTTCGTGGAAAGGTTTTGTGGAAATGTAGAAAACTTAATGACATTGTGAACCAACTATAAAGAGTGACTAATGCTCTGTCCATAAATCCTTATAGAGAAGATGCTCAAGATCCCCATCACCACCAAGACCATATACTGGTCACAGCCTAAAGACCCTAGAAGCAGCAGAGGTCTGCAGATCATTAACCCTGTAAGCCCATCATCCATGGAAAAGAACTACACCCTCCCACCATCATTAACACCAAGTGTGGGCAAACTACCAGCCTAATCAAGGCAGCAGGACACCGTGAGGGAGAAAAAGGAAGCAGTATGGAACAGGGGGACCAAATCACTGTCATTACTTCCCCTCAGACCCTGATGGAGACTTAAGACTCTGAGTAAAAAGCACCATAAATAATAGTTCCTCCTACATCAGAGACCCTGCTTCTAAACAGCTCTCTGCCCCACAGCAGTGCAAGGGAGCAATCCTTGTGGACACTGGAGCTGGAAACTGCTTCCTCAGATGCTTTGGCCTCAATCTCCTAGGCAGGCACAGCTTCTGAAGTCCTCAAAGAAAGTTTTTGCTACCAAATACTTGATACTGTCAAATGGTTCAACATTAGAAAGCAGTTTGACTTTATTAATGGAAATAACATGGAAGATGTATTATTTGCTTTGCTCTTGCACCCATGGGACCTTTACCATTTTAGTTGCAGCCAAAATCAACTTGTAGCCAAAATATCTATTGTCTCCCCTAATTACAATGTAAGGTCCTTGAAAACAGAGATTTTCTTGCTTTTCTATTTGTATCCTTAGCGCCTAGACAACAGATATTTATTAAGTACTTAGTATATGTCAAGCACTATGGGAAACTGGAATTTCAAAGAAGGAAACAATTTCAATTGCATGAATAAAAAGTCAGAATTCAGACTGCAAAAATTAAGAAGTGAGAGGAAAGGTATTAGAGACATCAATGGTAGATGGCTTTCTCAAGTTTAGTCATCTTCACCCCAAAAAGATAAGAGAGATTATCATAGTGCTTTACATAAAAATATGTGTATATATATTTACATATATAGGTCTTAAAATTTTCCTTTATAGGCCTTTTTATTAAGGAGTGTGACTTCTTTATAACAAACTAAACCCAAAGGATAGGTACTGATAGCTGGGAGCACACAATTGCAAAAGAAAATACTAGTCTATATGTACTACACTCTTTTGGTGGGAGGGGAC
This sequence comes from Gracilinanus agilis, assembly GCF_016433145.1. Lineage (NCBI taxonomy): Eukaryota > Metazoa > Chordata > Mammalia > Didelphimorphia > Didelphidae > Gracilinanus > Gracilinanus agilis. The sequence goes on from NC_058134.1 coordinate 195,279,667, forward strand.
GGGAAGAGGAGGCATTGTAAAAGTCTTATCCTCACATCTCTAGGCATATTATTTCTGAAGCTTACTCTTTATATATCAAATCTTTCAAATATTGCTCCTAAACCCCAGGGCTATCTAAATCCCAGACCAACTCTCACAAAAGATTTGATGGAAACCTTTTTTATATGAATAAGAAGCATGAGGTCCAAGCTACTTCTAGACTGAGGAAATATGAGCCAATAGGGCTCTCATTTGAAAGATAATAGCTAATATTTATATAACACTCTAAGTTTACAAAGATATATATTGTATAAAATATCATTTTATTTTCATAACTCTGTGAGGTAGGTACTATTAATATCTCCATTTAAGAGTTGAAGAAACTGAGACCCATTAAGTGACTTGCCCTTAAGTGACTTGACTTCAAATATAAAAATGCTGCACAGAGGAAGAAAAAAAAGGAAGGATGACTGAACATTTGGAACTAAGAAACAAAGATGAAACTCTTCCAAAAGAAAAGGGAACTGAATGTGCTAAAGAAACAGCTGTTTTTATTCTAAGAAATGATGATGTGTACCCACAGGAGCTATCAGGTGTAAGATTATAGAATAAGGGTCAGAAGAGAAAGAGACAAATAGTTTCAGTTGGTGACTCCACTGAGGGTTTTTGAAGCAGTTATTTGTTAAGCTGATAACAATAGAAAGAGCTGCTGTCCTCCTGAGACATATATGTAAGACATAACAGAAAACCTATGAAGACTTGTCTAGGTGGATGAGTACTACTCATGTGTGGTGATTAACAGAGGCACAAATGATAGTCAGAAAAAACCTAGAAAGCTTTACTAAAGATTACAAAGCATTATACAAAAATTTGAAGGCATTTGTTCACTATTGTCCAACAAAAGCAAAGGCACCACAAAAGAAAAGTAAATTAGGGAAGTATTTTATTGGTTAAGATGGTATCTGTCATTGTTATTTGATTTCTTAACTATAGTTTAAACTTTAGGAATGGCTGGTTCCTGGCCAGGGATGAAGCATACCTAACAAGGAATCATAAGAATATTTTACTTACTATTTTGCAAAAATAATCAAAAAAGTTTTAAAAGAAAGATAATTGGCTATGTCCCAATTTTGATGCTCTAGATCAGAGGTTATTAACCTGACATCTGTAAACTTCTAAAAAAATTTTGATAGCCTTTTTTAATGTAATTGGTTTCCTTTAAAATCCTACTTATTGAGGATCAGTGGAATAGACTTGGGGTAAGTGACCTCAGCAAAACAGCCTATGATAAACACAAAGAGCCCAGCTTTTGGGAAAAAATCCACTATTTGACAAAAACTGCTGGGAAAATTGGGAAACAATATGAGAGAGATTAGGTTTAGATTAACATCTCACACCCTACACCAAGATAAATTCAGAATGGGTGAACGACTTAAATATAAAGAAGGAAACTATAAGTAAATTAGGGAACACAGATAGTATACCTGTCAGATCTTTGGAAAAGGAAAGATTTTAAGACCAAGCAAGAGTTAGAAAAATTGCAAAATGTACAATAAATAATTTTGATTGCATTAAGTTAAAAGGTTTTGTACAAACAAAACCAATGCAACCAAAATTAGAAGGGAAGCAACAAATTGGGGGAAAAACTTTATAACAAAAAACTCTGACAAAGGTCTAACTACTCAAATATATAAGGAGCTAAACCAATTATACAAAAAATCAAGCCATTCCCCAATTGATAAATGGGCAAGGGACCTGAATAAGCTATTTCCAGATAAAAAAAATCAAAACTGTCAATAAGCACATGAAAAAGTGTTCTAAAATACTTATAATTAGAGAAATGCAAATCAAAACAACTCTGAGGTACCACCTCACACTGAGCAGATTAACAGCAAAGGAAAGTAATAAATGTTGGAGAGGATGTGGCAAAATTGGGACATTAATGCACTGCTGGTGGAATTGTGAATTGATCCAACCATTCTGGATGGCAATTTGGAATTATGCCCAAAGGGTGCTAAAAGACTACCTGCCCTTTAATCCAGCCATACCACTGCTGAGTTTATACCCCAAAGAGATTATAAGGGAAAAGACTTGTACAAAAATATTTTTAGCCACGCTCTTGGTGGTGGCAAAAAATTGGAAAATGAGGGGATGCCCTTTGATTGGAGAATGGCTGAACAAATTGTGGTATCTGAATAATGAACTGGAGGAATTCCATGTGAACTGGAATGACCTTCAGAAACTGATGCAGAGTGAAAGAGCAGAACCAGGAGAACATTATACAAAGAGACTGATACACTGTGGTACAATAGAATGTAATAGACTGCTACTAATAGCAATGCAATGATCCAGGACAATTTTGAGGACTTATGAGAAAGAAGGCTATCTACATTCAGAGGAAGAACTCTGGGAATAGAAACACAGAAGAAAAAAAACTGCTTGGTCACATGAATTGATAGGGATATGATTGGGGATATTGACTTTAAATGATCACCCTAGTGAAAATATTAATAGTATTTAATAGTATGGAAATAGATCTTGATCAATTATACATGTAAAACTCAATGGAATTGCACATCGGCTATGGGAAAGGGGTGGGGGAAGGGGAGGGAAAGAACATGAATCTCATAACCATGGAAAATATTCTAAATCAATTATTTAAGTTAAATTTCCCAAGTCACAAATAAATAAATAAATAAAATGAAATCAGATCCTTTGTTTTTTATTTTTTTATTCATTTAAAAGTATTGTAGAAAAAAAGGATCACAGGCTTTACCAGTATGCCAAAGAGGTCCAACACACACACACACACACACACACACACACACACACACACACACACAGAGAGAGTTAATAACTTCTGCCATACAGAGTACCTAAGTGTACTAAAGGTATACAATATACTAGGATACCCAGAAGTTCTTGGGAGAGAGACAAGAGAGGGAATTCCAGAAATGAGTCAGCAACAAAACCATGGCCTTTGATATCTTTATATATGTATTGGAGGGGAATTTGTCAAGATACTCTTTTTACCTATTTTTTCCTATCCCAACCAAGTTAACAAAATTACAGAAGTAATAGAATCAAGGACTTAAGGGGTTAAATGAAGTGCTAATATGTGTCTATTCCCTATTACTTTGGAATGAAATATAAAGTGCTATCTGACAATATTAGAGAAGTGGACTGGCCAAAGAGTAGTCAGTTACTCCCCTAACTATTGGTAAAAAACCAGTTTCTCAGTTCTGGAAAAGTAGTTTCAAGGAAGGATGGTCCTAGAAATATAGAAGAGACCCACTGATGGAGGATAGTTCTCATCTTTCTCATGCCATGATATATTGCAGCAGAGCTACTCATCCTCTAAGAGACATTGCATCCAAGAGAGAGCATATTTGGAAGTTATCAGTGGAGATGGATACAAGTAGTTTGATGCCTGACAGAGAAGAGAGACAAGAAGCTTCGAGTGATCAATACCAAATTCTTCATTCCTCTTAGGAAACCCTACCTACATCTCTATGAGATCTCTCTGCATTTCTGAATAACAATGGAAAGGTATTTCACTCAGAATTATTTAAAAGAGTGATATATAATTTAAAACGGGAGACCTAAGCATAAATGACATTGATACCAACTCTAATAATTTCATACAGAAGTTTAAACATTGTCAATTAATTGGCAAAACATGGAAGCTCATAGAGCACCTTAGTTCAGCAAACATATTACTTTCTCACCAGAGAGATATGGATATTAAAAGCAAGTTAGAACACAATTTGTTCTTTAAAAATGCATTTATTTATTTTAAGCATTCTTTTCCTTTTATATTTTGAACTCCAAATTCTCTTCTTCCATCTCACCCCTCCCCTACCCACTGAGAAACTATGTAAAATCATAACAATCACAGGTGTAAAGTCAGACAAAACATATGTCCATATTAGTCATATCACAAAAAGACAAAAAAAAAATAAAGTGAGAAAAAGTATACTTCAATTTGCACTCAGAGTTTATCAATTCTCTCTCTGGAGCATTTTTTCATCATGAGTACTTTGGAATTGTTTTGGATCATTTTTATTGATCAGAATTGCTAAGTCTTGCTATTATTGTATGCACAATGATTTCCCAGTTGTTCTCCCATATCACTCTTAATTAGCTCACATAGGTCTTCCTATTTTGTTTTTCTTTCTGACCCCCTGTTTCTTGTTGTTTCTTATAGCACAACAGTCCTCTATAACAATCCTATGCCACAACTTGTTCAGTCATTCCCTAATTGATGAGCATTCCCTCAATTTCCAATTCTTTGCCTTTATAAAAAGAGTTGTTGACACATGTTACAACCAGTGGAAATGTGCGTCAGCCATGGGTGGGGGGAGAGCGGGGGCGTGAAGGGGAAAGTAGGGGCATAAAGTATGTAAACAGGTTAAAAATGGATATTAATAAATGTTTAAAAAAGAGTTGTTGTATAAATATTTTTATACATATAGGTAGATCCTTTTCCTTTTGCTTTGATCTCTTTGGGGTACAAACCTTGCAATAGTATTACTGGGTCAAAGGATATGTAGAAGCTTAAAGCTCTTTGGGCATAGTTCCAAATTCTTCTTCAGAATGATTGGACTAGTTCTCAACTCTAACAGTTTATTAGTGCATCTATTTTCTGTCATATAATAATCATTTCTGATGGATGTGAGGTGATATCTCAGAGTTGTTTTCAGTTTCTCTAATCAATAATGAATTTACAGAATTTAAAAATGTGACTATAGATTAGCTTTGATTTCTTCTTCTGAAAGCTACTTGTTCCTATCTTTTGACCATTAATCATTTGAGGAATAGCTCTTATTTTTTTAATCAGCTTGACTGAGTTCTTTCTTTGTTTTAGAAATTAAACCTTTATCAGAGGAACTTGCTGTAAATTTTTTTGATACTACTTCATTGTCTATGTTATCTTGTAGCAAAATGTAGTTTCCCCGGTTAGCTCTTCTAATTATGTCTATTTTTAGTTTTGCTTTGTCTGAGATCATGATTTCTACCCCTGCCCTTTTTACTGCAGCTGAAGCATAATAGATTCTGCTCCAGGTATTAATTCTGTGTGTGTCTTTCGGTTTCAGGTGTATTTCTTATAAATAATACATTGTTTGATTCTTCTATCTCCTTCTGCTTTATGGGTATGATAATCCCATCTTCACAGTTATGTTTGCTATGTATTTCCTTTCATCATATTTTCTTCTGGTTTTCCTTCTCCCCCTCCCTCTTTTTATCCTGTTCAATAGCCTATTTTTCTTCTGACTTGCTTCCTTTAATATGTCCTCCTTTTTATCATCTTCTCATATCTCTTATCCTCTCCTTTTTATTTCTCTATTATGTAAGATAGATTTCCATACTCAACTGAGCATTTATATATACATATATATAATACATATATCATAGGTAATGTATATATTGTAATCCTAGATATTTTATCTTTTGGAATATCTAAATCTTCTGATCCTTTAATATAGAAGCTACTAAATCTTATATTATCCTAACTGTGGCTCCACGATACTTGAATTGTTTCCTTTGGCTCCTTGCAATTTTTTCTTTGGCATTCTAGAATTTGACTATAATATTCCTTGGAGATTATTTGGGGCTCTCTTTCAGAAGCTGATTGGTGATTTCTTTCAATTTCTACTTTACCCTCTTGTTCAAGAATATCAAGTTAGTGTTTTTTAGAAAAATTTCTTGAATATGATATCCAGACTCTTTTTTTTAATTGTGGCTTTCAGGTAGTCCAATAATTATTAGATTATCTCTCATTGATCTGTTTTCCAGGTCAGTTGTTTTTCCTATGAGATATACCATCATATTTTCATATATTTTTTTCATTTTTAAATTTTATTTTATTGTTTTTGATGTCTTATGGAGTCATTGGCTTCCTTTTGCCCAATTCTAATCTTTAAAAAATGCTTTTCTTTAGTGAGTTTTTGTATCCCTTTCCATTTGACCAATTATGCTTCTTTAAGAAATTCATTCTTTTGAGTAAAGTTTTGTACCATCTTTTCTATTTGGCCTATTCTGTTTCTTAAGGGTTTTTTATTGGATTTTTGTGCCACTTTTCCATTAGATCAATTCTGATTTTAACATTTTCTTTTCTTTGGTATTTTTGTGCCTTTTTTTTAAACCAATGTGTTAATTCTCTTTTCATAATTTTTGTGCATCATTCTCATTTCTTTTCCCCCCATTTTCCTTTACCACTCTTATCTCTTTCTTTAATTCTTCCAGGAATTCTTGTTGGTCTTATGTTCATTTAGCATTTTTCTTTGAGGTTTTGCTTGTGACTCTTCCACACTGATGTCTTCTGAGTTTATGCCTTGGTCTTCCATGCCACTAAAATCCCTTTTTGTGATTAAGTTGCATTTATTCATTTTCCCGTCTATTTATTGACTTTGAACTTTATTTTAATGTTGCGTTCTCTTCACCTACAGGTTAGGAAGCACTATATCAAGCTTCAGGCTTTTTTGTGCCATTTTTTTTCAGAGCTAGTTCTATGGGGTCTGCAAATTTTAGGTGCTTCCAAAGTGAAATGATCCAGAGAGAGGTGTGGTCACTGCTCTTCTTGTCTGTACTCTGGTTTTTACCCAGGAAGGATCCCTGCTCTTTTGTAGCTGCAAGTGCTAGCTCCCCTCTCCCCACTGGAACTATGATTCAGAACTGCTTCTAGGCAATAGAGTGGCCAACCAGCACCAGCTTCACACAGTGCTAACAAAGAGTCCACTTTCTTTCTGGCTCTCTTATCATCTCTGAGCTGAGAGTTCCCAAACCAGTTGCAGCTATTCCAGCCCACTTTCAAGGTTTATTATGGGTCCTGTTCTAGTTTTGCTTTGGGTTGACCCCACTGTGTTATCACAGACTTCTCTTGCTGATCTAAGATCTAAATTGTCTTAGGCTGGAAAAACGTCATAAGTTGACCTTTCATTGACCCTCTCCTCTAGAATTTGATTTCAGGAGTTGTTTTAAAGCTATTTGGAGAGGAGTATAGTTGGTTTACTGCTATCTTCTCCCATCTTGCTTTTTTTTTTTTTTTTTTTTTTTTTTTTTTTTTTTTTTTTTTTTTTTATCCTGGGACTCCATTCTAGGAGCATAGGGCCACAACCAGTAGGCAATGGGTCACACAGTCACTCAGGGTCACCCAGCTGGGAAGTGTCTGAGCCTGGGTTTGAACCTAGGACCTTTCGTCTCTAGGCCTGGTTCTCAATCCACTGAGCTAGTCCAGCTGCCCCTACTTTAGGTTGCAGTTTCTTTAGCAGATGTAGTTTTTACAGGGTGGGGTTGCTAGCCCCACGCCCAACCCTCCTCCTTTTTCATCTGGGATAGGGACAGTCCTTGGCCCAGGAGTGATAAGGGTGGGCAGTAGGGGTCAAGTGACTTGCCCAAGGTCACACAGCTGGAAGTGTCCGAGGCTGGACTTGAACCTAGGACCTCCAATCTCTAGGCCTGGCTCTCAATCCACTGAGCCACCCAGCTGCCCATCTTGCTTTACTTCCACAAATTTGCTTTTAAAAGCTTATAGAGGTGAATAGTGGACAATTATGTACCATTAGAAACAGTAAAGGATAAAAGCAATTCAAAGAAACTTTATCAAGAGGTCCAACTAAGTAAAATCATCCAAAGAGATTTATGGATGAAAATTGAAGAATCATTATAAAGAGAAAAAAAATGGAAAAAATTTATAAAAGTTATTATAAGAAACTATTTTCTCCATCCAGTATATTAAGGCCTCTATACTTGGACTCTAATATGATCGTCCCAGATGTGCTTATAAGGATGTAAAAATGGCAATAAGAAGGGCAAAAAGAGGAAAGGTAGCCATAATGATCCAAGTATATATAAAGGAAACCCATGCTGGAAGCAACACAATTCTAAGGGCATTGAGGAACTGATATAGACTAAATCTGACAGAAGGGAAGATACCAAATGTTCAGAAAAGACCTTGGACTTTGTTGGCAATGAAAAAAAATTGAGAAAACATCAGTAACTACCAACTCTATGCCTATTCTCCCATCTATCCCTAATCAGTGAGATATATCTAAACACAAATCCAGGGCATCTTGGATGAGTGGATAATGGACACTGTCCTTTTTATGGTCCCTTTAATATGAAGTAATAATGAATAAGCAGGCTTTTGCAAGTGATATGAATGTTTACAATTTCATAATATTTGTTATTTGTCATTCCAGTCTATTGAAACCCTTTTTGGAATCAAAATTCTATCTTCTAATCCATTAAAAAAGCCTTACTTTCTGTCTTAGAAAGGATACAGATTATCAGTTCCAAGGCAGAAAAGTGGTAAGGGAAGGGTAATGGAAGTTAAGTGACTTGCCCAGAGTCACATAGCTAGGGAGGGTCTGAGGCCAGATTTGAATCTAAAACCTCCTGTCTCCAGGCCTGGCTCTTTATTCACTGAGCCACCTAGCTGCTCCCTTTTAATCTATTATTCTGTCTAAAAATGTGCTATTTGTGAATTTGATTAACATATCTTCTGAATAGGACAGGAATAAGAATTAGTCTCAAAGCAACACTAGCATTTTTCTTGATCCTTAACTGACATTCTTGGGTCATAATTGTTCAACCACTCAGGAGTTCTCCTTACTGAATTATCATACAGACCCCATTTCATCCTTTTTGTCTACAGGGAAGGCTTTGGTGTCAAATGCTTTGATAAAATTAAGTTACTCTCAATGTATGGCATTCCTCCTTTCTCATTAGCATTTCTTTCAAATAAGTAAGATTAAGGTAACTTGATTTGGTATGTTATAACCTATGTAAGCCCTTAATGATCACTGTATTCTTCTCTGATTCCTAAGAAACAGATCCTTAGATGAAAAATAACTAGGACAAGTAGTGCCAAAAAGATCAAGTAAGATCTCTGAAAACAAGGACAAGTTTCAAGAGGTGGGGTTGACAGTGCCATTTCTCTTATTTGCCCTTAAGTCCTCCATTGTTAAGAGAAAAATATCATTGTTGGAGGAGAAAGGATGGGGCAGACTGCCTAAGCCAAAGTATCTCCAGTGCTCAGGAAGAGGTCGGAGACAGCAGAGGCTTTGTGAATGAACAAGACATCTTCCAGGAGAGCCTTGTCATGTCAGAACTTGCAGTCCAACCCTCTCCCTCACCCTCCCCAAGCTCCCTCTCCGTGCTTGTCACCATTCTGCCTGCAGCACATTTGGAGTCAACTCCTGCCTCTTTAATAAGACCATTTGGAAAAGAGACAAGCTTTTTCAGTCTGGGAGATAAAAATAAAAATGTCAGTGATCAGAATTTCCACATATGGTCTCGAATGATAGATGAAATTTAAAACTGGCGATTGTCCTGAGTTGGAAGGAGTCAGGCAAGGGGGGAGGTAGTGGGGGATCAGGGCATGAGTGGGAGGTTTATTTTATTTTATTCCAAATCATAATGGACTCTCCCAAAACACACCAAGTTCTTTCCTTTTTAAGGCCAGATAGGGTTGTCAGTACTTTTGGTGTTTCTAGTTAACCTGTTTAGATTCATTTTACTCCCCTCCTTTAATAGGTTTTCCAAAAATTCCATGAAGGAGTCCTCTTCAGACCTTCCATCTGTTCTCAGGCATGCAGGGAATCTGAGTAACAATTACATTTGGGTGTCATCTGTTGAAGCTCCGGAAGGAAGGCCACACTTCTGGGCAGTGCACTGGGAGAGTTCTTTTCCTTCAGGATTCTGGTCTTTGTGGGGGAAGGGGGAGGGACAAAGGACCACTGCCAAGGAAGGCTGATTGAAACTCTCATACATTCGATTGAATGATTATTTTCTAGGCTGAATTTCAAAATAACAATGTGTTTTAGTAGAAGGAGCACTGAAGTGTCAAGAGAAATGACTTCTGGTCCTGCCCCTGTTATTTGACTTTGGAGAGGAGTCATTTCACAACCCTGGGTTTCAGCTTCCTGATTGGACTAGATGACCAGTAAAGGCTCAAAATTTGTGATCCATGTGATCTGGTATATGCTCCATTTTGAGAGCTTCGAATTGCCATCTCTTTTATTAACTTCAAAAATATAGTCTAGACTCTAGACAATATGTCTTCTGTGAGTGTCCGACTGTAGGAAGGTCATTCCTAATAAATTGTTTTCAGTGGATCAGGATCAATTAGGGAAGATAGCAAATGAAAGTATCTATAAGCATTGTTTCTAGATCAACTAGAACTCTCTATTCTGCTCTATAGTCTAATTAAAAAAATAATGAGCAGGTTTACCATGGTGGGTAAAGTTAGAAATGAACTCCTGGGAAAATGGGAGGTGATGTCAAAGCCACTCTAGAGTGTTGTTAGAAAGCTCTCAGGGTTGGAATAATATCTGGCATAAACTATAAACCAACTATCTTGTAAATTCATAATGATAGTGATTTTTATGGGAAGAAATGAATGAATTAATAACTTGGTGAGAGAGTGTGGAGATACCATAGAAATAAATATGTTCTCAGAGCTGAAAGGATTTTGAAGGTCATTTATTATAACCTATATATGAGACGAATCTCTTCTATGATATTTCTAACAAATGGCCTCTACTTGAAGATCTCTAGTGATGGTGATCATACAGCTACTAAGAAAGGGCATAACATCACCTGTTAGGAAAAATGCTCTGTATATCCAGAAGTTAATCTTTACATCAAGTAAAAAGCTAACCCCTCTGCAACTTTTACCCATTGCTTCTTTTTTCTTTTTAAATCCTTACCTTCCGTCTTAGGATAGATACTATTGGTTCCAAGGCAGAAGAGTGGTAAGGGTTAGGCAACAGGGGTTTAACTACCTAACCCAAGCTCACATAACTAAGAGGCCAGATTTGAACCCAGGACTTCCTGTCTCTAGGCTTGGCTTTCTATCCACTGAGCAATCCTACCCATTACTTCTTATTCTGTTCTCTTGAATCAATGAGAAAAGTCAAATTCTTCTTCCACATGAAAACACATTAAAAATAATTAGAATCTTCCCCTCCTAAGTCTTCTCTTTTCCAGACTAAAAATCTATTGCTTCAATTGATCCTAACATAATTCTGAGTCCTCTCCCCATCGTATCCAAATCAACAAGCATTTATTAAGCATTTGCTATGGGTCAGGCACTGTCGCAAGCATTGGGGATAAATTCTAAGCAGAAGAAGAGCCGTAGTTCTCAAGGAACTTACATTATAGTGAGGGGACATAAAACACAAATGGAAACTGGAGAGGGAGGTAGAGAGATGAAGGTGGGTGAGTATAGAGAAATTCCAGCTGGGGTCAGGAATGAAGATTGGGAAAAAAAATGAAAATATGGGTCATTTAGGCATCTCTTAGGCATCCTCCTTAAAATGGAGGTTTGGGGAGGAATTATCCAATCAGAGGAGTGGCCATAGGGATGCAGTGTGCTTCCAAAGTGTGAAGTTACAAGACTGGAATGAGCTTCCAAGGTGGAGAAGTTTTCGTAGTGTCCAGTGGAGAGTGTGAAGTCATAGAAGCATACATTTCCAGCTAAGAGGTACCTTGGAGGGCATTTGGTCTACTTTACCTCTGAGCTTATAGATGAAGAAATAGGCCTAGAAAGGTTGTGATTTATACCAGATAATATAGCTAGTGTTAAACCATAATTTGAACTCAGGTCTTCCTAACTCCAAACCCAGTGCTCCATCTAGCTGCCTTTCCTTTGACACACCAATGTCCTTTCTGAAATGTGGTGCATAGAATTAAGTTCCAAACTCCAGTCATAGCCAGATCAGATCAAGTAAGAGTATGCTGGTTACTTTCATTATTCTGGACTCTATGACTGTAGATGCGAGGCAGATGAAAATCACTCCAGTTTTTGGCTGCCATGTTGGCGCTGATTGCTACTGAAACTGTAGTTTACTAAAGTCCACAGATCTTTTCCAAATGAACTATTAACAGATGTGCTCTCCTATTCCTGTTCTTCTGCAATTGAGTTCAGGATTTCATATCTATCTATTCAAAATATTCAAAATAATAATGATTAAATTTCAGTTAGTGGATTTGGTCCATCATTCAACTCTTCCTGAACTCTTTATGGACCCCGAATTTCTCATCCAACATGTTAGCAATTCATCATAGCTACATAACACATTGAAATTTTATAATGTATTCCAACTTTTAAAAATACACTTTAAATTTGCTGAGGGTGGATCCTTATCATCATCATCATCATCAAACACATGATAGTGCTTTTTTTTTGGCAAAGATCGTTGTCCTCTATGATCTCGTTTTATCTTCACAATAGCATTGGGAGGTAAACAGAGATGGGGTTATTTTTTTATTTTTGAAATAAAATATGCTGTTCTTTGGTATATAGTGTGTAATTCTGCTGACCTACCCTTAGTAAAGCAAGAATTTGGGGTTATTTTAATTTTTTTTTTAAGAATGAGGATGTTTATACTAAACCAATTGTACTGTTATGCATGCGTGGTCTTTTGAGAGACTACTCACCCCCACATATTAGATAGTGAACTAAGGTTAATTATAAGAGCAGAAAATCATAGGATTTTGAGTTTAAAAGGTATTGAAAGATCTACTCTAACCCATAACTCTACAACCGAGGAAACTGAGTGCAGAGAGATTAAGTGACACCATCACAAGGTATAGCAAGTAATCTATCCATCTATGACCAACAACCATTGTTGTTATTGTTGAGTCATTTCAGTTGTGTCTGACTCTTCATGACCTCATTTGGATTTTTCTTGATAAAGATACAGGAGTGGTTTGTCATTTCCTTCTCTAGCTCATTTTATAAGTGAGGAAACTGAGACCTTGGGTCACATACCTAACAAGCATCTGAGACCAGATTTGAATTCAGATCTTTCTGACTCCAGGCTTGACACTCTATCCACCCAGTTGCCCTTATGGCCTTTGAATACCTTGAGTCAAATTAACTCATAACCTTGGTACCATTGGCTTCATGCTCTAACCCATTAAGCTAAATTAGCCACACATAATTGAACTAAAGTGCAGAATCATAAAGTCAAGTTCAAAAAAGCCAATCAGTGGTAGAAGTAAAACTATAACCTTGGTCTCATGACTCTTCATTAATGTCCTTTACATTAACATACTACCCTTACCAGTTAAATGAAATTTTATAATCTATATTTGGAACTTTCTAGCTATATGCTGTCCTGTTTCTTCATTTGTAAAATGGGAATAACAATGCCTACAGAACCTATCTCACAAGATTGTTGTGAAGAGCTCATTTTGCAAATTTGAAAATGCTATATAAATATGGAGAGAAGCATGGAAGAGTAAAAGGTAGCCTTGGAGTCAGAAAGGCCCAAGTTCAAGTCTTGCTCTAATACAAAGTTGTTATGTGGCCCTCAGCAAGTTATTTAACTTCTCACCGTCCCCAAGCAACTCTTTAAGACTATAAAAGTCAAAGCCATGCTCTGAACTGTTGGAAAGATTTTCTTTTTATGGATTTCCTTGCGGCAGTGAAATCATAGGTCCCATCCAAACACAAAAGCATATGACATTATTATGAAATAATTATTATAATCTGTTATATTAACATATGTAATAACGCATATGACATATGAATTCAAGGAAGTTCCTTCACTTTAGAAGATAAATCAAATTTCATAAACTCAAAATAAGAAATTGGGAAGTTATGATGAAGAATAAATTGACCATGAGTTCATAATAGAATATGAGAGTTTAAAAAATTAATGTGATACTGTAATAAAGAAATAATAGTGAAGAAGATATTTTTGTCTTTGTTGGAGACAGAGATGCTAGGCTGGGTGGACCACAAACAGAATCTAATATAGTAGTTCTGACATTTATAAATATAGACTTTAAGGTACATCTTTTGATACACTCAGGTAGGGTCAACTTTTTTTTTTAAAGTATTGTATTCTGTTCTGGGATTCACAGACTAGAGATTTTTATTGTTATTGATTGATTGATTAATTAATTAATTGAATTTTTCCATGGTTACTTAATTCATGTTCTTTCCCTCTCCTCCCATCCCCCCTCCCATAGCCAACACACAATTCCACTGGGTTTTACATGTGTCATTGATCAAGACCTATTTCCATATTATTTATGTTTGCACAAGGGTGATCATCTAGAGTCTATACTCCCCAATCATATCCCCATCAGCCCATGTGATCAAGCAGTTGTTTTTCATCTGTGTTTCTACTCCCACAGTTCTTTCTCTGGATGTGGATAGCATCTTTCTCATAGATCCCTCAGAATTGTCTTGGATCATTGCATTGCTGCTAGCAGAGAAGTCCATTACATTTGATTGTGCCATTGTGTATCTGTCTCTGTATATATGGTTCTGCTGGTTCTGCTCCTTTCACTTTGCATTAATTACTGGAGGTTGTTCCAGTTCACATCAAATTCCTCCAGTTCTTTGAGCAAAATAGTACAGAATAGAGATTTTGGAGACAGCTTTGAGTAGGCTTTGAAAATGATGAAAGGGTTGAATCAGGAATGGTAAGCTGGATTCTAATCCCTGTCACTAGATGAGGCTGAGGCTGATGGCCCTCTTGAGTTCTGGAATTCTGAGCAACTGTGGAGCTAAAGTTGCTTAGATGTCTACACTGTCTGGCACTAATATGGTGAGCCTCTGAGAATAGAAAACCTAGAGGCTGACAAAGAAGAATCAAACTCACCCAGATCAGAAAAACAGAGTATTTTAAAGCTCTCCTGATGATCTATAGTGAGATTGGCTTGTGAGTGGACACTAGGCTTCCAGTGACAAGGAAACACAGTCAAAACATAATGGAAAAAAATATGATGAAGGGGTTAATGAGAATTCTAAGGAAACTGAGACGACTCAAGGACCTGGAAATACTTCTCAGTAGCAATGTTGAAGTATGTGGCCAGGCACAAGGCTTCTTAAAAATATTTCGTGTTGTGTTGTTGGTTCTGTTTGGCACTGTGATGAAGTCTATGGCCTCCTCAGAACAACATTTTTAAATGCCCAACACTAAATACATTGAATTAAAAAGTTAATCAAATTTTATTGAAATACAACTATTAATAGGAAAAGAAGAAGAAAAGCTCACCGATTCCAATTTGAGTATCTTTGCCTTAGAGGATGGTAACCTGTTCTTCTCAGGATATCGATAAGCCCATGATCTCTACTATCAAATATATACTGGAAACATATGACATAGTCTATTTGCTCAAAGAACAGCCAACTGAATTGGAAAAAAATGGTTGCCACATGAGGGATTTAGTTTGTAGGTAGGAAAAAATCCCTCAACAACAAGACATATTGAAGAGTCAAAATGAATGTCTTGGAAACCTTTACAAATAAAGTCAATTCTCAACTGGCTGAGGAAGAGTTGACTCAGTCCTATCTGATGTCAAGGGACTAGATTACTATTGCCTTTCTATTCCAATGACAATCCAAAGTGATATCTTGCCTTATGTGACATGTAAACTTGGAGGAAGGTCAGTATTTATGCATATGCACATAGTGCTATTTCTTGGAAAGAACTTTCTGAAATAGTGTGTGATATAAACAAGCAAAATTTAATGTAAAGATTGGGAGCAAGAGATGTCTGAGGGGAAGGAAGAAAAGTCATCAATGGATAGTTTCACATGGAGCCGCCAAGGGGGGAAAGGGCATAGGCATGGTAGGCTAAGAACTGTTGAAGCCAAAAGTCATTTATGTCACATCTTCATCTATTTCCTTTTTGTCTGGTTATGGGTTTAAAGCAGATAAGGTTACAATCATGCAGAATGGGAAGCTTAACAAAAGGAAGGGAAGAAAAGAAAAAAATGTCTTCTTTATCCTCCTTTTTCTTAGGTTCTCTGAAGTCTTGGAAGCAAGGGATAAGATAGGAGCTCACAGCATGTGTGTTAGTTACAAGGGCCACCGGTCCATTGAGCCCAGTGAGGTGAGGAGGGGCAGTGGGTGTGGTGGGATCGTGGGTGGCCTCAGTTAAAGTGGGTGAGGCTGAAACCAATTTTGTAGGATAGTGTAAAGTTTGGTGGGCCTAAATGCTATTTAACCAACCCAGACTTCTTTCATAACCGGCACAAAAGAAATCCAAGCAACAATAGTGTTAAAATAACAACAGTAATAACCAGCTATAGGCTGAAACCATGCTTGCCCAAAAAGCATCAGGAGACACTCATTTAGAAACAATAGCCTGTGACTACTCAAGGCATCACAAAGTAAAAGCCACTGTAAGAATGAGGAGGGGAGGCCAGCTGTTCCCCTGCATGGGGAAGGCAAGGGTAAAGCCTGAAGTTATTAAAAGCTACATGGCATACTTGGCTTTGGTGGTGATGTTATGTCTCAGTTCGTAGGAACCCTTTCCTCATCAGAATAAGCAGACATCAGTGCTTATCCCTAGATTATGAATGCAGTCCTAATCCAGCTGCATTTGTTTGCTCCTTGGAATTGGGGCTAGTCTCTAAACTTAATATGGATCTTTTTATCTAAAGCAGTAGTTTCCAAACTTTTTTGGCCAACCGCCCCCTTTCCAGAAAAAATATTACTTAGCCCCCTGGAAATTAATTTTTTAAAAAATTTTAATAGCAATTAATAGGAAAGATAAATGGACCTGTGGCCATCACCACTCCTCTGGATTGCTACAGCACCCACCAGGGGGCGGTGGAGCCCACTTTGGGAATCAGGGTCTAAAGCAAACACATTGGTCTCAAGAGTTTACCTAGAAGGATAATCAAGTTGGTCTTTGCCATTTTCCACCTTCCTTTTTTTGGTACCTTGTTTCTTTCAAAGGCATCTGACACACTCATGCTGTATCTACCCATCTCTACCCCACCACACAGGACAATTGTCCTCCCATTGTCCATATTTTCTGATTATTTTTCTCTTTAATTATTACCAGTTCTACACTTCTCTCATTTGTCATTCCAGTTTATAAAAAAGTCTAAAGAGTCAATAAGTAATATATTCCCCCCAAAAGCATTTTGTATCTTACTATAGAGGATCTAGTCATGGTCCTCAGGAAAGAAGCTTCTCTGGAATTTGGAGCACCAAAGTAGATGAATATGAGAGATAACCTTGAAGCAAGAATACTTTCCAAGCACCCCTGTTGTTTCAGAAAAAAGGGCTAGAATTTCCGATGAAAGCCCTGAATTTAAATTTTGGCTCAGCAATTTATTTCCTGTGTAACTTTGGAAAAGCCACCACTCGGCTTTCTGAACTTTAATTTCTTTGTCCATAAAATAAAAGAATTTAACAATCTCAAAAGTTCTTTCCAGGTATAAGTCCTTTGATCCCACTAAATAATGTAGAAAAGTGTTTGCTTTTTGAGTGTAATGGTAATCTTGGTCTCCATAAGATGGAGATGTTCATCTGATTTAGGGGTGCTATTCCCTTTCCTTTCCTATAAATAAGCTTCAGAGGCTACTAAAACGTCCTCAGGTGTGTAAATAAATCCAGAAACAGCCAGGTTGGTAAAGAGAAGTTGATAATCCCAAATTACCCGGTTGGGAAATGTTTCTTCATGAGAATAGCAAATTGTGTTTTCTTGGAATTTCTGCTGCACAAGTATCCCAGATACATGACTTGGGCAAAATAATTTCCCAGGTCTGTATACCTATGATACTGCAGTCTTCTCTGGACATATTCAAGTTTCTTTACCAAGACAGTCAAAGGTTGAGTGCTGCACAACCACACTCCTTTCAAACTCCATTTAAGATAGGAGAATTTCAGCAGGGATTAGGCAAAATATCAAGACAAATTCTATGTGTCTGCTCTCATGGGGCAATTGAGCCTTCATCTCAATCCACATGAGAAGGGCATCTCTATGGTTGTATATGCTAGGGATTTGTGGTGGAATCTATGATAGAAAAGTATAATATAGTCTCTATCATCAAGAAGTTTTAAATATAACTGAAGGAAGGAAACATATACACAAAAAATCTTTAATATACCAGAGTTTTATAGTAATGGAAGACCATGATATAGTTAATAGCAATCATAAGGCAGAATACATTTTAGAATGTCAAAAGATTTGTGATTTCATCCATATGGATTACTCTTCTAGCAAAGTAAATCATAACCTGCAAAAGAAAGTTCCTGCCACCAAAGTCTTTGATATTATCAAATAGTTCAATATCAGAAACTGATAGAATTTCATCAGTAGAAAGAAAATTATACAAGAATTATAATCTGCTTTATCAATGCACTCTAAGGACAATGAGACTTTCCCACTTCGAGCTAAAATCTTTTGTATGTATTATCTTTTCCTATTAGAATTTGAGTTCTTGAGAGCCGGGACTGTCTTTCTTTTCTATTTGTATCTCCAAAGATGAGCACAATGCTTTACACATGATAAGCATTTAATAAATGCTTTATTCATTCATTCATGCATTAGTAGACTATTTTCATAAATTGCTGTGGTCAATATCATTTCATAGCCAACTTTCTAATGAGTTCCTACACGCTTAGTAAGACTGGTCCTTCGATGAAAAGCACATGAGCCACCATTGAGCTTAGACTCAAATCCTTCCTGTAGGAGAACTTGCCCTAGCTTGCTCTGCATTCACATACCCTTCAAGAATCAGATTTAATACCAGCTCTGCAATTCCCTCATTTGCCACTCCTCTGCTTATCTTGTTAGAAAAAAAAATAATGGAAATGATAGAATACTCCAAAAACTATTTGTATTTTAAAGGGATTTATTTATAACTCTCAAGAAAGAAACTCTTTTTTGGAATTAAGGGCATTGTAGTAGATGAATATGGAAGACAACTTAAGAGCAAGTAGAATTTCTTGGCACGACTCAGGATATAAAATGTTGTGTAAAAAAAGATACTTCAGCATCATGATGAAACATCAGAGAATGATTTTCACCGGAGAAATATCACACATACTTATACACACACATATACATCTTGAGGGAAAATGTGAATATCTATCTTTTGTATTTTCTATATCACCACATCACCTAATTCAATTCTAAGACAAATTTTGAGCATATAAATACAATGGTGTTTAATCAATACTTGTCAGATTGTATTAAATTTACTCACTTCCATTCTCAAATCATTCTCAACCTCAAAGATCCCTCTCAATATCTTGCTGTCAATTTAAAAATAGGTTATCTATGTTTTGTTGTATTTTTATTTATTTTATTAAATATTTACCAATTACATTTTAATTTGGTTCCTGCGGCACAAGACACCCTTGGGCTTAGTGTTTGATTCCTCTGATCTAACACATCGGGCTGAAATCTGCCAAGAATATCTTGATGCTCTCCTAAGGATAGACTGAAAAAACTTTGGCAGCCCATTCTGACATTTTCTGGTAGTAAAGGAATTAATTCCCTGCAATGAACCAGAACCTCTCTTGAAAGCTTATTTCTTATTTATTTAACACAAAGAACAACTGGTCAGATTACTTCTTTTCTTTCCCTTAATATGCTTGAAGTCATTGATGCTGATCCCTTATTAGCCTTCTTTTCTCAAAGTTTAAAAATAGGCTCTCTTTAAGGAAAAGTTCAAGTTTTTAAAAAATCTTTTCCTTCTATAAAAGAATGCCTGCCCTTTGATCCAGCCATACCATTGTTGGGTTTGTACCCCCAAAGAGATCATAGATAAACAGACTTGTATGAAAATATTTATAGCTGTGCTTTTTGTGGTGGCAAAAAACTGGAAAATGGGGAATGGCTTAACAAATTGTGGTATATGCTGGTGATGGAATACTATTGAACTCAAAGGAAAAATAACCTGGAGGAATTCCATGTGAACTGGAATTGATGCAGAGTGAAAAGAGCAGAGCCAGAAGAACATTGTACACAGAGACCAATACACTGTGGTAAAATAGAATGTAATGGATTTCTGTACTAGCAGCAATGCAATGACCCAGGACAATTCTGAGGGATTTATGGAAAAGAAGAATACCCACATTCAGAGGAAGAACTACAGGAGTGGAAACAGAAGAAAAACAACTGCTTGAACACATGGGTTGAGGCAGACATGATTGAGGATGTAGACTCGAAACTACCACACCAATGCAGCTATCAACAATTTAGAAATAGGTCTTGATCAATGACACATGTTAAAACCAGTGGAAATACACATCAGCCATGGGGGAGAGGGAGAAGTCGGGGGGTAAAGGGGAAAGTAAGAGCATGAATTATGTAACTATGTTAACTTTTCAAAAAATAAATAATAATAAATGTTAAAAAAAATCTTTTCCTTACTCAACTGGACAATTTGAAATTCATGGTATTGTTTCCAGTCATTCTTTCTCCCATTCATACTGTTCAATTTAATTAAATTCAAGAAAAATTTAGTAAATATCTATTATGTGAAAGGGTTTGAATTAGTTAGTACAGACTGCAATGTTGCTTCAGGCAGATGATTGAAAATTCCTTGGACTACACCTCCACATCTGCTACATACTCAATAGTTGTTTCAATTTGGGCAAGAGATTTCCTGCTTTTAGGAGTTAGTTTCTTCATCTAAAAAAGGCAGGTTTTGGACTGATTGATTTCTGAATGCCCCCTCCAACTCTTAATTTCTATTTTATGCTTACTCATCAGTGTGGCTATAGCCTATACTGATGCAGGTAACAATAACAACATTAGCAACCTCCAAAATCAGAACAATAATGACAACAATAACCATAACAATGTCCATATAGTATTTTTTAAGCCCTTGTACTTCGGTGTATTGTCTCATAGGTGGAAGATTGGTAAGGGTGGGCAATGGGGGTCAAGTGACTTGCCTAGGGTCACACAGCTGGGAAGTGGCTGAGGCCGGATTTGAACCCAGGACCACCTGTCTCTAGGCCTGACTCTCACTCCACTGAGCTACCCAGCTGCCCCCTCCATATAGTATTTTAAGTTTTGAAAGTATTTTATACACTTTTGAGCCTCAAAATAACCCTATGAAATAAATTCTACAATCTCCCCCACTTTGTAGTTCTGGACACTAAGACTAAGAGAAATTAAATGACTTGCCTATGTTTGAGGCACATTTTAAAACTGCCTTTCCTTTTTCCACAGCTAGCATTCTATCCACTCAACTATTTCACTGCCTTTCTAACCTTTCCATATCTTTTCATCCTGTTACTCTTTTCCTTGCCTTTCTTTGAACTTCTATATAGAAAAGTTATCCAACATGCTAGAAATCTTTATTTCAATCTTCTAATATCTTTAGTTTACCCAATATAGCACTTGGCTGAACTCTTACTCATACTACATAATGGTTCCATTTTCTAGTCATATGTGTCTTTATTAGAGCTTTTGATTTCAACTTCTTGGGCAAAGCTATCCTTCACAATCTACTCCAGCCTACTTACACCCATCGTGACTCTTTCCATTGCCCCTTAGATGACCTATAAGTCTAATTTTTCCAAGATGTGTTTTCCATGATTCATAGGTATATAGCATCATCAAGAGAATATCCTTTATATGTGCTGGGGCATCAAAATCATGATTCTTTCTTCTTTCACCTTTCCTTATTTTTTTGACTCCATTTTTCCTGCCTCCTAGGAACCTCAGTTAGTTGGCTAAGAGAGTAAATACAAATTTTCCTGAAGATTTTGGATTTTTGACAATGCCAAAAGCTATCAGCTATAGACTTGAAATGGCTTTCATTCCCTATTTCACATCATTACCATCATTACTGAAGTCAGAAGCTATTGAATATTTATTGAATACTTTATATACATTTATGAGAGGTCTTTAACTTTGCTCTGGGAGCTGACCATAAAGTTGTCTTGCTAGGGCACTGGTAGGAATGTGACATCTGAGGAAGATAAGTCCAAATCAAAAGTCCAATTTATTAGCCCTTCAAATTGAGACAAGAAAGAAGTCGGGTCTGGGGAAACCTGCTGTGGTAGAGAGAGTTAGGCAGCTATTCAAAGTATTTGAAGGCACAGTCTAGAGTAACATAAATTAGCAAAGAGCAACACCAATAAAATTACAAAAGTGAACGCTGGTAGTAATGATGAAAAAAAATTGATCTGTGTTTTCCTCAATATGAGTGTTTCTTAGGTGCAGGAATTCTGGGAAGATGGTGGCTTAGACAGCACAAATTTTAAAACCTCCTCACACTTTCCACACCGAGATAGAAAACAAAGCAATTCGAGAAGAAAGAAGCCCAAATCTAACAACAGTACATAGCAGGGGGATCCTACTGCTGGACATCTCAAGAGGTACGCCAAGAAAAAGGCTTGAATTCTTGAACTATTGGGTCTGAGGGTATAGAAGGGGAATCCCAGGACCCCCCATGTACTGTGTGAAGTCTCTAGTAGCCCCTGAAATCTCAACAGCCTGGAGAGCAGGCCTTGCTGGAGCCAGACTCAGAGAGTTGAACAGAGGCACTAGGGAGGTAGCCTGAGGAGAAAGCCAGAGAAACACAGCAAAAACACTGTGAAGATGGTGGCTTAAATGGAGCAAAACCTCAGACTGCCTGGCTTTACCACACTGAGATAAAGAACAAAAAGGCTTCAAAAGAAAGAAAACCAGGTCAAAAAGCAGGACAGAGCAGGGGGGGCTGCTGGATAGCTCAGCAAAAACACTCCATCTTGTCCCCCCACTTTTTTTTCTTTTTTTTCTTTTTCTTCTCTTGGGGTTTTAGTTTCTGGGCACATTAAGCATTACAGACTAATCCAGTCCAGGTTTAATCCCATCAATTGGACAGACAGGAAGTCTTCAGAGGTCAGGGAATCTCCAACACCCCTCCTCCAAAGACTGCAGAGAACATAACTACAAACCTCCATTGCCAGCTGGGGGAAGATCTTTCATCAAAACTCATTAAATCCATCTGATTAAACTAGCAGAACAGAGAAGGGGGAAATATGAGTAAACAACAGAAAAAGAGAAAAGAAATGACAATAGAAAGCTTCTTTCCAGGAAGTGAAAAGAGAGCAAATGAAATAGAAGAAGAGGAGGAAGCTCCAGCAAATTGGAAACAGGCTTTGGAAAATCTCAAAATTCAATTATCTCGAGAACTTCAGGAGCTCAAAAAGCAATCATGAGAGGCTAAAGACAATTTGAAAAAGGAAATACATGAACTAAAACAAGAAAATAAGGTATTAAAAGCCAGAATTGACCACCTTGAAAACAAAGGAAAGAAGGCAAAAGATGATCTACAAAGAAAATCAGACCAAAAGGAAAAGGATGACAAAAAGCCAGGTACAAAATTGAGTTTTTAACAAATAGAACTCAAAAACTAGAAGCAAATGACTTCACAAGGCACCAAGAATGTATAAAACAAAATTTAAAATTTAAAAATTTGAGGAGAATATGAAACACCTCACTGATTCAACCAAAGATTTGGAGAACAGATCTCAAAGAGACAATTTAAGAAGTATTGGTTTACCAGAACATCATGACAAAAGAAAAAGTTTAGACATCTTCCTACAGGAAATTATCCAAGAAAACTGCCCTGACATTCTTAAACAAGAGGGAAAAGTTAAAATTGAAAGAATCCACAGATCACCTCCTACATTTAATCCACAACTGACAACTTCCAGGAATATTATAGCCAAATTCAAAAACTACCAACCAAGGAAAAAATCTTACAAGCTAAAAAGAAGTCATTCAGATACAAGGGAGCCATACTTAGGATAATACAGGATATGGCTGCATCTACATTGAAGGACCAGAAGGAATAGAATATAATATTCCAGAAAGCAAGGGAATTAGGTCTAAAACCAAGAATCAACTATCCAGCAAAACTGACAATATTTTTGCAGGGGAAAGTATGGTCATTCAATAAAATTGAGGACTTCCAAGCATTCATAAAGAAAAAAACAGAATTAAACAGAGAGTTTGTTGCCCAAACACAGACTCAATAGAATCACCATAAGGTAATTAACAGACCAGGGGAGAAAAAAAAAACTTTTCTTTAAGGGACCCAATAAGTTCAATTGATTTTTATCCCTAGAAGAAAAGAAGATATTGACAAATATTAAAAATTGTTATTATCAATAGGGTAACTAGAAGAAGTTTACTTAGAGGGAAACAGTGATAAACTGTATAGGATAACATGTCAAGATATATATATATGTATGTATGTATGTATGTATTTATGTATAAATATATACAAAACTAGAGGGGCAAAAAGGAGATAATATTAAGAGAAATGGGGAAAAAAATGGAGTAATTTATATTCCATAAAGAAGTGCCTGGGGTGAACAGGGGAGAATATCAATACATTAGAAGGTTAAAGAAGTTGAAAAAAGAGGAAATATTTAATACTTAAGTGCATTGAAATCAACTTAAAGAGGGGAAAAACCATCAGATCCATTGGGGCAGAGAATTGATTCATGTCTTATAAAGAAGTAGAAGGGTAACAAAAGGACTGGTGGAAAGGGAAGCAACACTAGGAAGGAAGAGGGTGGTGAGGGGAAAGGGGTTGTAGCTTAAAAAGACCCTAAAGAATATAAGAGGGGAATAAGAAGGGAGAAGGGAGAAAGGAAAGTACAATAAGGGAGGGGATTAAGGGAACTGATTAAAAACAACACTGGTATAGAAGGAAATAGTGAAAGAAGAAAGGGCAGGACAAGGAGAGGGAATCTAAATGTCTGGGAATACACTTGATAATTATAACTCTGAATGTGAAAGGGATGAACTCACCCATAAAATGGAAGCAAATAGCAGAGTGGATTAAAAACCAAAATCCTGCCATGTGTTGTCTGCAAGAAACACACATGAGACTTCTGAGTTAAGGTGGTGGCTGAGTAGAAGCTGGGCTACTTTCTCTCCTTACCAACCGATATAGCATACATCCAAAAGACAAGAAAACAAAATCCAAATGAAAGAAGGGATCCCACAATAGGGTGCAGTATCGAAGGTACGTGGGATTTGGGCATTTCCACACTATAAAGGGGGGATATAGCTCCCATCAAAACACAAATGGATCAACCCTCCCCCAATCCCACCCACAGTACCACAGGCAGAGGCTACGCTCCAGAGTTAGAGCAAGTGGGGGCACAAAATCTAGCCCCTAGGCAGCTAGCTGGCACTACTAGGAGCTTGCCCCTGAGAGCAGCAAGACCTGAGATGCCAGGTGGCTGGAAAAATCAGACCTTGGACACAGGAGTGGGGCTGAGAGAGGCAGCAGCAGCTCCCAGCTTGCTCAGACTCAGGGAAAATCTCAGGTGGAGGAGAAAGCATAGGCCAAGTTCCAGGCTCTGGGCAGCCAGCTAGGACCATGGGGGCTTGACCTTGAAAACAGCTAGACCAGAGACCCGAGGAGGCTGGAAAACTAAGACCTTGGACACAGGAGTGGGGCTGAGAGAGGCAGCACCAGCACACAGCAAGCTCACACTCAGGGGAAAATCTCAGGTGGGGGAACAAGCGTGGGCCAAGTCCCAAGCTCTGGGCAGCTGGCTAAGAAGATGGGGGCTCTACTTTGAAAACAGCTATACCAGAGACCCCACGAGGGTCTCCAGAGAAGCCAAGAGACTCAAAAAGTAGCCTCAGGCAAAAAACTACTCCCTAACTCCATACAAAAAGAATCAGATTGCCTTACTCAGACTTCTGCCAGATAAAACATAATGATGCCAATCAAGGCCCAAGAAATAAACAAGAAGACCAAGAAAAAAGCTCAAACAATTGATAACTTCTGTACAGAAAAAAAAACAGAAAACAGAGGAGAACAAACAATTAAAGACATCCAAAACTTCCCACCAAAAAATGAAAATGGGTCACAAGATCTTGAAGAGTTCAACTCTGAGATTATGAGAAAGATGGAAGAGATCCACAAGAAAATAACAGTTTAAAAAACAGAATTTCAGAGTTGGAAAGTGAGGCTCAGAAATCAAATGAATTGGTAACCAAATTGAAGACCAGAAATGACCAGCTGGAAGCCTTGAAGAACCAGATAGACCAGAATGAAAAGGAAAACCAGTCTCTAAAGGCTAGAATTGGACAATTAGAAGCCAATGATCTCTCATGACAACAAGAACAAATAAAGCAAAGTCAAAAGACTGATAAAATGGAAGGAAACATGAAATGCCTCACAGAGAAATTGACAGATCAAGAAAACAGGTCTAGAAGAGACAATTTAAGAATCATTGGTCTTCCTGAAAAAACAGAAATTAATAGAAATTTGGACTCCATACTAAAAGAAATTATTCAGCAAAACTGCCCTGAAGTTCTACAACAAGAGGGCAATATAGACATTGAAAGGATCCATAGATCACCCTCGACACTAGACCCTGAAAAGGCAACCCCCAGAAATATAATAGTCAAATTCAAGAGCTTCCAAGTAATAGAAAAAATTTTACAAGAAGCCAGAAATAGACAATTCAGATATCAAGGGGCACCAATCAGGATCACATAGGACCTGGCAGCCTCCACACTAAAAGACGTCAAGGTTTGGAATATGATATTCAGAAAGGGAAGAGAACTGGGTCTACAACCAAGGATCACCTACCCATCAAAACTGACTATATACTTCCAGGGGAAAGTTTGGGCATTCAGCAAGGTAGAAGATTTCCAAGTATTTGCACAGAAAAGACCAGGATTAAATGGAAAGTTTGATATCCAATTACAAAAACCAAGAGAAACATGAAAAGGTAAATAAGAAACAGAGGGGAAAGAAAGAAAATTCTTATTCTTAAATTTACCTCTTAAAGGTCCTTAATAAGATCAAATTATTTTTATTCCTATATGGAGAAATGTTATGTGTAATTTTCAAAAACTATATTCACTATTATAGTAATTAGAAGAATTATTCATAGGGAGAGGTTGGAGCAGTAAATGGTCTAAGATGAGACAGGGTGGGGAATAAGAGTGGGGTATTAATAGTAGATGGCATCCAGACAAACTTGAATGCAAAACCCAAAGAGTCCAACTTTTGGGACAATAATCCACTATTTGACAAAAACTGCTGGGAAATTGGAAAACAATATGGGAGAGATTAGGTTTAGATCAACATCTCACACCCTACACCAAGATAAATTCAGAGTAGGTGAATGACTTGAATATAAAGAAGGAAACTATAAGTAAATTAGGCAAACACAGAATAGTATACTTGTCAGATCTCTTGGAAAGGAAAGATTTTAAAACCAAGCAAGAGTTAGAAAAAATTACAAAATGTAAAATAAATAATTTTGATTATATTAAATTGAAAAGGTTTTTTTATAAACAAAAACAATGCAACCAAAATCAGAAGGGAAACAACAAACTGGGAAAAAATCTTTAAAACAAAAACCTCTGACAAAGGTCTAATTACTCAAATATACAAGGAGCTAAGTCAATTGTATAAAAATCAAGCCATTCCCTAATTGATAAATTGGCAAGGGACATGAACAGGCAATTTTCTGATAAAGAAATCAAAACTATCAATAAGCACATAAGAAAGTGTTCTAGATCTCTAATAATTAGAGAAATGTAAATCAAAACAACTCAGATATCACCTCACACCCAGAAGACTGGCTAAAATGACAGCAGGGGAGAGTAATGAATGTTGTGGGGGACATGGCAAAATTGGGACATTAATGAATTGCTGGTGGAGTTGTGAACTCATCCAACCATTCTGGATGGCAATTTGGAACTGTGCCCTAAGATCACTAAAAGATTACCTGCCTTTTGATCCAGCCATACCATTGCTGGGTTTGTACCCCCAAGAGATCATAGGGAAAAGGACACATACAAAAATATTTATAGTTGTACTCTTTATGGTGTCAAAAACTGGAAAAGATGGGTATGCCCATCAATTGGGGAATGGCTGAACAAATTGTGGTATATGCTGGTGATGGAAAAGAATTGTGTTCAAAGGAATAATAAACTGGAGGAATTCCATGTGTACTGGAATGACCTCCAGGAATTGATGCAGAGTGAAAGGAGCAGAACCAGAGAACATTATACACAGAGACTGATACACTGTGGTAAAATCGAATGTAATGGACTTCTGTACTAGCAGCAATGCAATGACCCATTACAATTCTGAGGGATATATGGAAAAGAAAACTACCCACATTCAGAGGAAGAACTAAAGGAGTGGAAACACAGAAGAAAAACAACTGCTTGAACACATTGGCTGATGTGGACATTATTTGGGATGTAGACTCTTAATGACCACCGTAGAGCAATTATCAATAATATGGAAATAGGTCTTGATCTATAAACATAAAGAAACCAGTGGAAATGCACATTGGCTATAGGGGGTGGAGGAGGGGCTGGGGAAGAGAGAGCAAGAACATGAATCATGTAACCATGGAAAAAATTTTTCTAAAAAATAAAAAAGAAATAAAGAGAAAAGAAAAAGAAAAAAATATGAGTGTTTCTTCCACTAATGAAGACAGAACTCTATATATTCTTCTGATTCTTGTCCAAGTTGTTCAATGAATAGTTCATAAAGGATCTTCCCAATAGAGAAAAGGAGGAAGTGGGCCATGTATCCCAAATGATAGTATACAGATAAATGATAAATACTGCACTGGTGTATATATATATATATGAAATGTTAAATAATGATGATGATTAAGAGGAAGCAGAGATGTAAGAGAAGAATAATTGCTCACATTATGACAACAGTTAAAGTTTGAGGGATGTGAAGGGTAAAGTAAAAACATGAATTATGTAACCATAGAAAATTTTTCTAAAAATAAAAATTAAAAAAAAAACAGTTAAAGTTTACAATGTGTTTCACTAGGAAAAAGGTTCTATTTTTCAGTTTAGAGACTTCTAAGTGATGCAATACATAGAGCACAGGCAATGGAATTAGGAAGATGAGTTCAAATCCAACCTCAGGTTGTTACTAATTGTATCACCCTGGGCAAGTCACTTAAACTCTATTACAGTTTTCTCAACTATAAAATGGAGATATGAATAGCACTTATCTCCCAGGGTTATTATAAGTGTCAAATGGGATCATATTTTTGAAGTACTTTGTACAGTGCTTGACATATAGTAAACACTTAATAAATACTTATTCCCTTCCCCCTTCCTATGTAGGATGAGTTGTCAAACCCTATATGTCCTCTCTTCCTAAGACTAGGGAGGGAAGGATGGATCTCAGTGACAAAAAGGAAGAAAACATTTCCCATGGCCTTAGGTCCCCAAAACAAGTCCAACTGAAATTATGGGATTTCGTATTCAATGAGATTTTAAACCTGGGAACAGGATGATTGTGTATGAAATCTGGTTGATATGAAGAGAATTTTGAGAAGAAACGTGTATAGACCCTAAATGAGAGGCTTCCAACTCTGAAAAGGGAGAATCTAGGCATGTGAGGTTTTTTCCTGATCCCTCTTGTACACAGAAAGAAGAGAATTCAGGGAGGTGGAAGGGATATGTCAACCTATACTCCTACATGACTGAACCTGGTCGACCACAATACATGAACCATGGTATTTTTTTACATATACATATATACACATGCCACACTTTTGGAGGTAGAAGTTGTAGAGAAGCTTGTTTTGCTGCTACCCTGAGTGATGGTCTGTGATGAATCCAGAATAATTGGTGAATTATGTTTTCTATTTTGTCTCAGTTCAATATTTCTTGTCTATTCTGCCAGCATCATGGCCACTGTATATCTATACCCAAGTTTGACTGTAGATGTTCTCTCTGCCAACATGGACTGGGTTTCAAATCAGTCTAATGATCTTAATACCTTTATACTGAATCCAGTAAGAAACACACAGTCTACATTTATGAGAGCCAGGTCTGGTTTTTATGTTTTATGAAGTGTTGGGAGAAATCCAAGCTTACCTAAATGGCTGGCATTATGCATGTAAGCGACATAGAGAAGAAAATATTTAAAAATAAAAATAAAAAAATGTGTTTTTTGTTGTTATTTCTTTCAGTACAATGTAACTAGCAATTCACATGATCCTATTGGATTCATATTTCATGATCGTGATTTGATGGGAAAAACTGTCATGGCTACTCAGTTAGAGAACTAATGCTTAGTGGTGAGGATAAACTTTCTTAGAGACCTATTGGTTTGGAAATGTCAGTTGAATTTGGTGATAAAGACATTGAAGGGGTCCCATTCTATGGTATCTTTATAGAGATGTAAAAAGCCAATAGAAAGAAATATGAGCCAGGTGTTATACTATTTGAGCTGCCTAAAGCTATAAAGTATTCTCAGATCCCCAAAGAAATCATTGGAAAGGACAGTTTTTGTAAACTGGTTGCTAACCTTTCCACTACTGAAAAGAATCAGATTTAAAGCCTTCATGATGAGAGCAACATGGCTAAATGATAATATAAAAGGCCTGCTGAGGGGTAGAGAGATCCTGCTTAGTTAGCATCCAGGGACTCAGTACTCTAGTGTCCAGTAATAAGAGGAATCAGTAGAAAAGGCTAGTCCTAGGAGAAAAATTGTCAGCCTACCAGTTTAATTACAAGTTGCTGGAGTCATTTTCATTTTCAAGGGGAGCTATCCATTCATCAAGAAAGGAATCTCTTTCATTCAGGCTAGTTTATACTGACATGATGTAAGAATAGAAGGGGCTTAATGCAGAAAACAGAAAAATGGAGGAGGTTAAAGATGATCCACTTTTGACGTCATACCAGGGACATCCTGGGGCCAGCTCATGTGGGCTTATGGAAAATGATGATTTTATTTTCAGTGTGAGTTCTTATTCCTTGGAAATTGGAAAATACTACAGCGTAGTTCTTGGTTTATTGTTTAGTGGATAAGAAAATGATGGAGAAATGCTAATAATACAGAATAACCATTAAAATGTGTATATGTTTTGGAGATCCAGTTGTTAAATATTTACCAGCATACTAGTGATCACACTCCCCTTGAAGATGTATCATCTAGGGATCACAATGCTCAAGATATTTGCATATGTTGAATGCCCTTTGGAAGTGCCAAGAACTCATAGGGTCACCATGCAAAGTTCCTCAATATCCTCCAAAAGGAAAGAGAAAAATCCTCCAACTCTTTGTTGAAGTTGAAGGCATTACTTCAGAAAGTGGAAAGAGGCATTCCCTGGAGAGCACCTGACTGACTCAAGTAATAGTTAATTGGTCCATGAGATGCTATTTCAGTATTTATCAAGAGGAAATAGGAAAAAAGTCCTCACATACTTAGAACTGATATATTTGAATAATGACAATGGACACGAGAAGTGGTTTGAAGCAACAAAAACTGGCCCCAAGTAGCTCCAGAATATTTACTCAAATATAAGCCATAAGACCAAAAGAGAAACTGATTAAGATAAATCAGAATGAAGTAAAACACTTTGGTCTAAGCCTTGGGGTGGGGGGAGACAGCCCAGGAAGTAGTCACTCCTTTCATATTACATGTGTAAAGGTACATGGAATTTGAGGTCAGGAAAAACATCTAAAAATGAAGCCCAAGAAAAAATGTTTGGGACAATCATGTACTAGACAAGAACATAGGAGTTTCCCATACTTGAGAGAAGAATATAGAATTGGTTTCTCAAAAGTTGAATTCTACTTTATGGGCACTGAGAATCAGAGACAAGTCATGGACAGAAACCATCCTAAACCCTGAAGAATTCTGCCCTAAATCCCACTAATTTTTCCTGGTCTCTTTTCTCCTGGATTTCCTAGGATTCATGTATCACTAACAATGAGGACTGAAGATACAGTGTCCTGCTGCACTACATAACTCCAAGTGACAGTCATAGTCCTATAGATTTATGTAGAACACCTGTACCATCTACTTCTCCAACCAATGCAAGGGCTATAGGCCCCAAGAAAAAAAGTGGGGATTACCCATTTGGAGATTATGTTATAGTAAGTTTAGAGTTCCCTGGAGGAACTACAGGTGTCAGAGAGAAGGTGGATTCTGTGGCTCTAGTAGATCCAGACTTGGCAAATAGCTTGGAATGCCATCATTTAATGAGATTAACCTCAGACTATTCAGAGAACCTGCAGGGTATTAGAGGAAGCAAGTGGAAGCTCAGTATGTAAATCTGACAATCTGTGACTCCTATGCAGGATCTTACAAGGAGAGAGTGCCAGAACTAGATAAGATAGATGGATAGATAGGTGGACAGACAGGTGGATAGACATACAGACAGACAGACAGACGGACAGATATAGATAGATAGATAGATAGATAGATAGATAGATAGATAGATAGATAGATAGATTTTTGGGGCTTCTATCTCAGGGTTTCACAGAAAAAGTAGTTGATGACATGACCTCTTTGAATATGTTTGCATAACTGTATGATATTTTTTTGGAGACAAGTTGAAAGCAGATGAAGAGTTGGCAGCTAAATAGCTCAGTGGATTGAGAGCCAGGCCTAGAGATGGGAGGTCCTGGGTTCAAATATGGATTCATACACTCCCTAGCTGTGTGACCCTGGGCAAGTCACTTAACACCCATTGCTTAGCCCTTACCACTCTTCTGCCTTAGAACTAGGACATAGTATTGATTCTAAGATGGAAAGTAAATTTGTTAGGTTTTCTTTTTAATGAGGAAAGACTATTGGAGGTATTAGATTGGCTGACATACTTGTATCAAACTGTCAAAGTGACAGTGCAATAAAGCCTTTGCCAATGTGGGTCATTATTATATCAGAAGGGAATGAAAACTGACCCTGACAGGATAGAAACTCATCAACATCAAAAAAATTTTAAGAGCTGTAGACATTTCTAGACTTCAGTGGCTACCACTAAAAATGTATGAGGAAGACTTCCCTTAATGTATGAGTTAAATAGAACGTAAAAATTTTGAAGTCAGGTCTTGGGTTTGAATTCCAGTTCTGTTGCTAACTTTTGGGACCTTTGTAAGTCAGTTAACATTTCTGAGCTTCAGTTCCCTCAGATATAAAATCAGGGGTTGGACTAGATGACTTTTAAAGTCCCTTCCAGCACTATATCTATTATTCTGTCATCATTAAGTCTCTCAAAAATCACACTTGTGGATTCAGAAGAATTGGAAATTGTATTAAAATATTGCAGTAATATTTAATGACCAGATTTAAGTGAGGATTTGGCGTACACAAAGAGGTAAGTACATTATGTCCTTCAGGGGGTGACAAGGTAATGGTCTTGTTAAGACAGGACCTAAACATTTCAATCTTTTTTATGCCAATTCATATGCCTTCAGAAACTTGTACAAAATACCCCTCCCCTTCTTAGCCTTTTCTGTTTAGTCTTACATGGCTCCAAATGCTCAATTTCCTCTTAATTATATAACTATACAATTCATCCTGTTTTTTAAAGATTTTAAGTTCTCGAAGCTAGTTATGTACATAAAATGTATTTTGTCAAAATTTTAAAATTACATTCTTTTTTATCTTTTTTACCTCACTTTAATATTTCTTGTTGTTTCATGGGATTATTAACTATTTGCTGCATTCTAATTTCCAAGGAGTCTATTATTTGGGCAAGGTTTTATATCTCTTGTGCTAAGCTGTTTTTTCATGTACTGCATGTGTGTAGAGAGAATTAAAACCTAAGAGGATCAGAAAAGGCTTTACGTTAGGCCACTTAAGTGAGTTCTGAAAGAAGCTAGGAATAACAAGTGGTAGAGATGAGGAAGAAGTACATTCCAGTTTTGGGGACAGCTTATGTAAAGCCACCAGTAAGGGAAAAGAAATGTGAATTTTATAGTAATGACTAGTAGGCCAGGATCAGACTAGATTGTACAATAGGGAAAAGATAATAATGGGGAATGCCTAGAAAATCAGGAGCCAAATTGTGGCAATCTTTAAATGCCCAGCTAAGATATTTGTGGTTAATTAGGTGGTTCAGTGGATAAAATGATGGACTTGAAGTCAGAAAGACTTTTCTTCTCAATTTCAAATCTGTTCTTAACAGTTACTATCTGGGTGATTCTGAGCAAGTCACTTAACCCTGTTTGCCTCAGTTTCCTCATATGTAAAATGAGCTGGAGAAGGGAATGGAAAACTACTCCAGTATCTTTGAAAAGAAAACTCCAAATGGAATCATGAAGAGTTGGACATGACAGAAAGTGACTGAATGACAACAAAAAGGGATTTGTATTTTATAGTAGAGGGGGTTCCTGAATGGGTGAAAAAACTACATCTGTCTTAATTTTTTTTACAGTTCTTCAGATTTAAAGAGGAGAAAATGGAAGCAGAAAGAATAATTAGAAGGTTTAAATGTTCTAGTCAAGTGGTAATGAGGTCCTAAACTAGTAGTTATATTGGCAGAGAGGAAGATACTGGTTCTTGAATTCTTGTAGATGTAAAATTGGGAAGACTTGATAACTGATTGCATATGTGAGGAGGAGTGCAAAGGAAGGTAGTTTCCAAGTCAGTGGTGTTACCAGGGCTTTAAATCTGGATGACTAGAGTGTCGATGGTACCTTCACAGAAAGAGATTAAGTTAGAGAAAATAAATGGGCAACTAGGTAATGTAGTGGATAGAGTGCTGAACCTGGAGTCAGGAAGACTCATCTTCCTAAGTTCAAATCTGATCTCAAACACTTACTAGCTGTGTGACTAGGCAAATCATTTAATTCTCTTTATCTCAGTTTCTTCACCTATAAAATGAACTGGAGAAGGAAAATGGAAAACATTCCAATATCTTTGCCAAATAAACCTCAAATGAGATCACAAAACGTTAGACATAACTGAAAAATAACTGAACAATAAAAGAAAATATGGGGTTAAGGGGTGAATAGTGTGGAGATAATGAATTCCTTCTTCCACATATTTAGGTTGAGGTGTCACTGGAACACCTGGGTAGAGATGTTCAGAAAGTAGCAGCCAATGCAGGATTATAGTTTAGGAGAGATATTAGGGCTAAATATATAGATTTAGAAGTCTTTTTCACAAATCCAGTTCAATTTATTAAGCATTTATAGAGATCATAAAGATCATAATTTAAGCCATGGGATCTAGTGACAATACTAAGAGAATAAGAAGAGGTCCTAGAATGGAAATGTGGAGAATACCCAAAAATAATGGGCAGAAGATGGATGATATTCCAGAAAATGAAGCTGAAAAGGAGTGATCAAACAGGTCAAACAAGAGACCCTTGAAAGAACAGTGTCATGGAAAGGCATGAGAAAGATAGTAAAGATGAGTAGATAATCAACATTTTCTAAAGCCACAGAGCTCAAATAAGATGATGACTGGGAAAAGACAACTAAATAGAAACTTAAGAGATCCATGGTAACTATAAAAGAACCAATATCCATCAGGGGTCCCCCAATCCATCTCTGCCATGTAGTTTTAGTTAGTTCTGTGGTGATTTCAGGGCATGTTGTGGTCACTAGCTTGTGGTCACTTCCAGGCAAAACAAAGCCAATCTACATGAGTTGGGGCCCTTAAGATGCAACCAAATCACTTGAGTCACCATATCCTGCTGTGCTAAAAGAAAGGAACCATGCATGTCTCCTTAAGTGCTATACAGTTGTTGAGTATTCTTTATATACTATGGTTAAGTAAAAATCCCTTTTGTTAGCTGTTAAGTAACCTATGAGTATCTTATTTCATGCCAATATTGGGCTTAAACTACCAAAGAAGCAGCTTATGTTGGGCACAGCCCATAATAGTAACCTTGGAGAGAACCATTTCATTTAGGGAACATATTACCCAATTGCAGTGGTTTGAAAAGTGAATGGATTTTCTAGTACTTTGACTAGCATGGCTGGAAAAGAAATATTGAACAACAGTTTGCAAACATGGCAGGGTCAAGTAAAAGTTCTTTCAAGGATGGAGGAAACTTAGTCATGCTTGTAGAAACTTGTCAAAAAGCAAGTAGATTAAATGAGATTGAAGATCATAGAGAGAAGGAATGATCAAAAAGAAAGTCCTCAGAAGGTTCAAGAGCGGATGAGAGCAAGGAAAAAAAAGAAGATGGATCTCATCAAGAAGAAGGGCCACTTCCTCAGAAGCTAAGGTAAAGGAAGATAGAATTTGGGATAATTTTTTGGTTTGCAGCAGAAAGAAGAGAAGAGATTCACCTTAGATTATCTCTTCCTTTGCTCAGCTCAGAAACAATTGAGAGTTATGTGATGTTGTCTCCCCCCAATTCTACCTCCTTACTTATATAATCTTCTATGATGCCCTAATTATGAGGAATTATAAGTTTTTCTTCCTTTGTCATCATTCCAACCTCAATGTATTTCTTTTACTACCTTTCCTTTATCTGATAAAACATAAAGAGATACAGAGCAAAATAAAGCAAAAATTATATCCAGGCTCCTAAGTGAGTTTCTATTTCACTTTTTGTCCTTTAATAACATCATTATAATGAAAGAATAATGGTCATTCACATCCTACTAGGTTATAAGCATGCAATCATCATTTAACCTTTTTGAATTATTTAAGCATTTTTGGCCTTTCTCCATTTCTCTAGCCTGTTGTATTTGTATTCCAAACGTTCCACACAGCTTTATTTTCTCAATAGGCATGTCTGGAAGTTCTTGACTCAATGGTAATGTTTAATTCTATTAAAGGTCCTTTCTCTCCCCATAAAATGAAGCAGAACCTTGAAGGATATACATTGTTTTTTTTAATATTGTCTTTGGATAAAATAACCTTTGCTTTCCTTTCTCTTTTGATATTTGGAGTATAATCTTGCATGACTGAGATTGTACTCAATCATTTTCTTCTTGGATGGTTGAAATTTTTTTTTCTCTGGTCTGAAGAATTTGGAGTTTGGCAATTACATGTGTGTGTTAAATTTGTCATTATATTTATTTTCACTTTGCCCTTTGGTTCCACTTATTTCGAACATATTCCTTTTGTTATCTCTTAAAATATAGTATACAGATTTTTGCTTTTGTCGTGGTAGGTAAGGAGTGTATTTTTTTTTCACTTTGCCATCTGGCAAATAATAAATATAGGCAAATTTTTTTCATGATTTCTTTTTATAATTATTTATTTACTTGTTAACATTAAAATAACCAGTTAATTCCCTCCTCCATTAGAGAAGGCATCATTTGACAAAACTGTGTCTTCCTTATTTTTATTTATGTGTTCTTTCTTTGGACATATAGATACACAAATCATTCTTTAAGCAATATTTCTATTGCTGTATATAATGTTCTCTTGTTTCTGCTCATATCACTCTTCATAACTTCATGTAGGTCTTTCCATGATTTTGTTTAAATTAACTGTTCATCATTTCTTTTGGTGAAGTAGTTTTCTATAACAATCATATGCCACAACTTTAGTCATTCCCCAATTGAAGGGCATTCCTTCAAATTCAATTCTTTGCCACCAAAAAGAGAGCTGCTATAAATATTTTAAAATATATAGGTTCTTTTCTTCTTTCCTGATCACCTTAGAAAGTAAACCTAATAGAATAAAACTAATTGGTGGGATGGATTAAAGGGTAAACATAGTTTTGCAATTCTTTGGACAGAATTACAAATTGTTTATCAAAATGGATGGATCAGTTCACAGTTCCATGAAGAGTGTATTAGTGTCTCCATTTTTTCACATGCCCACCAAAACTTGTCATTTGGTCCTATTATCATTTTAGCAGATCTGATGGGTATGAGCTATATCCCAGAGTTTTTAAATTTGCATTTCCCTAATCAAAAAATCATTTAGAGCTTTTTTTCACATATATATATACATATATACATATATATATGTATGTATGTATCTTTGATTTCTCTATCCAAAAAACCTCTGTTTATAACTTTTGACCACTTGTCAATTGGGAAATGTCTCATATTCTTATAAATTTGACAAAGTTATCTACATATTTTAGATTTGAGGCCTCAATCTGAGAAATTATCTATAAAATATGATTTCCTAGGGTTTCTTAAAGTCATATCTTTCATGTAATCAAATATCTGTTAAATTGGCTCTCCCTGATATTTTCCAGGTCATGTATTATGATATTAATTTCCTTGCATTTTCTTTTATTTATTTTCATCTTTTGGCTTAGTTTTAGTATTTCTTGTTGTCTCATGGAATTATTAATTTATATTTGCTCCATTCTAATTTTCAAGTAGTCTTTTATCTCTTGTGATAAGCTGTTAATTATTATTTTAAGTCTTTCTTCTAAAGCTCATTTCTTTTTCAGTTCTTTATTTTAGAACTCTCATTTCATTTATAATATCATTTTAAATTATTGCTTCATTCTTCTAGGAATTCTATTTAATCTTGTGGCAAAGCTATGTTTTTCTTTAAGGTTTGAATTATAGATATTTGGGAGTCATTATTTTCTTCTAGGTTTATAGCTAGCACTATATAATTCTTTATCATGGGAATCTTTTCTTGGTTACTTGTTTTCTATTTTTAATCCCCAGACTTAGACTTTATGTCAGGACCAGGCTATTCACACTTCTGGAGGAAATATCTGTTCTTTGTTTGGGCCTGCTTTGTGGTCTCTGGGGTCCTATTGCTGTTGTTTCCAGGTACTGAATGATTTATTTATCAAGGACCTCAGGGGCAATTCAAGCTGAGGACTTGCCAAATTTTAGTACATCATTATTTGTTTGACCTAAGGCAAAAACTAGCATTTAAGTGGCACAGTAGAGAGAGTGCATGGCCAAGAATCAGGACAACTCATCTTCCTGAGTTCAAACTGGGCCTCAGACACTTATTAGCTGTATGATCCTGGGCAAGTCACTTAACCTTGTTGGCCTCAGTTTCCTCATCTTTAAAATATGATCTAGAGAAGGAAATGGCAAACCACTCTAGTATCTTTGTCAAGAAAATCCGAAATGGAATCATGGAGAATCAGATGTGACTGGAAAAAAATTGACTAAACAACAACAAAGAGTAAAAACTGAAATCCTTCTAAGGTAAGTTTTGATCACATCTGACCCCACTTTGGATCTGGGCAATACAATGACAAGCTTACTGCAAGGCGAAACTCTAGTAGAATCCTGTTTGCTCCTACCCCTTTCTATTGAAGTTTGCAGGTTTGCAGAAACTGCACTTAAGGTTCCATTTGACTTAGTTCTCTGCTCTGGTTACTCAGTTGTAGGTCCAAAGCCAGACTGGTGCTAAATCTGAGACCCTGCCCTAGATTCAGAACCAACTGTTTTCATTTTTTCTTTTTCCATTCCTACTCCTTGTAGTATACGTAGCCTCAGAAAAGAGATCTTTCTAGGTCTGTTCCAGAATAGCTGTGTGGAAAGCTGAGCTGGACTGCTTCATTCTACTCTACCATCTTTGCTTGTATCCTAAATTATCTTTCTTTATCCTAATTTCCAATTCAGTCATTTTTGATAGTGATCTTGCATATTTGCTTCTGAATATTGTCTTTTTGATTTTGTTCTAATATTTTTTATCTTATGATGGAAGTTGTTTCATGACTTTTATGATCTTATGTTGTATCATTTAAAAATTTTGTATTCTGCATTCTATTTTTCAAGGGACTGACTATAAGCAAGTAATAAAGTTTTCCAATTTCTGCTATAAACTATTCTTCCATATTTTTCCTTAAAAGTTCTAATTTCACCTTTTATCTCTTGTTTCAATTTAACATTGATTTCTTCTATCTCCTCAGCATTCTTAGAACCAATCTATTCTTTTCTCTAGGATTCCATGGCACTTGTAATTACTGCAGAATGATTTCCTTTGCTATTTTTTCCTGTAAATCAGTATTTTTATTGTATTAGAAGTTTTCTTCCACTTGCTATTGTTTCTAGTCTCTATTCAGAATAGCTGGCAAAAGCCCTGCCTCTCTGCCATTTATTTCAATCTCTCTTGGATCCGATTGCTGGAGTTACTCCAGTCCTTCTGTGTTGGATCTGGTATGAGAACTGCATTCCGTCATACTGAACTCTCAGTCACTGAACACTTGACTCAAATGGCCAATAAATCTAGCTCATAATAGCTTATTGGCTTTGTCTCTTCCAGTATTCTACAATATTCTAAGATGGGTAACTCCCTAACCCATGTATTGCCCCTCCTTTGACTGGGGAAGAAGAAAGAGAGAGTGGATAATCACATGTCCAAGTCCATGTCCCCATCTATAAGTCCAAGTTGAGATGGCTGAGCTAACACAGGACCAGAGTATTTGAAGAAGTTAAGGGTCAAGATCTCCTGCATACATAGGAACCATCCTCTCTGTGTCCCAGAGGGAAAGATATGGTCTCCCTTGCCATTGGCTTAGATCTAGATTGATGATGATGATGATGATGTTCATAAGCTATGAATATGAAAATTACAAAAGATTTTTATTCTTAAATCTGTGAATATTATATTATTTTTATTGAATGCTTATGATTTCTTTAGCTGAACTGTAGAGTATAAGAAGGAGAACAATGTGAAATGTATGGAACTATAACCAGGAGTCAGATTATAAAGGGTCTTAAATGCCAGGCTGAAGAATTTATATTTTAACCTAGAGCCAAAGAGATTTTTCAATACGTATTTAAATGACCTGGTTTTTCATTAGGAAGATTATTTTGGCAGCTGTGTAAAGGAGGAATTGAAAGAACCATTATATTTATCATTGGGATTCACAAGTGCTATTATTGATGGAGAGGAAAGATGACTCATTTTGTATACAAGTGCTTTAACTACAGACAGTATGAAACCTAATAAATATAAATGACATCTTAAAAATGTACATGTAGAACATGCAATTGAGACAAGATAATTTTTTTCTAAAGAAGTTCAGATGCTTTTGATGAATTAAATCATGTTTTATAAAATTGTATAAAGGATAATTTGCATTGTATAATATAACTTACATAATGGCTAAGTGCAAAAAGTCTCATTTGTTGGGAGAAATATTGTCATTATCTGCACCTATTGATACTGCTCTAAAAAGATGCTTGGTGAATATAACTCAACTTGAACTGGTTCATATCACAGATGTTACGGTGGGAATGAAGATTGGCAATAAGTCTGAAGTCCTTTGGGAACAACTAAAATATATAATGTGAGGACTTGCATTGGGTTTTGTGTTCACTGAACTCAGTCTCTGTTAGACTGAAATAAAAATCTACAAGTAGTAATTTAAAATGTAGTCCTTTATGCAATTTGGATACCATGTATACTTCACATTCATTTGTTTTGAAAAGTATGAGTGAGATGCTACATGCAATAGTAAATTCCTTTATAAAGAAAATAGTCAATCAAAAAGAAGGATCTTTGCAAAGCTGTGTAAAACTTTAGAGTAGAATATTTGTCCTTCCTGTGTTACTATGAAACACAGTTGCCTTCTCATGCCAAAATAATTTGAAGAATATTTGAACCAAAAGAAGAAATTGCCATATTTCTTAGTGTTCATGATGAAGATAAAGAGATTCACTTTATAATACAAAATGTTTTCCATAACTACTATATTTGGTTCTCATATCTGTATCTCTCTCTCTCTCTATCTCTTTCTCTCTCTCTCTCTCTATCTATCTATTTGTGTATCTATGGGTGTTTTTAAAACAAAGTAAACAAATGTCCTTGTTTGAAATTTGTTTATATGTTATTTCAAAAATTACAATAAATTCTTAATTTTTCTTGAATAAAAGATGAGCCAAGAAAATTATTTTTATAGTTTGTTTTGAAAGATAAATGTGTGTGCATGTTGTGTTATGGAGTAAAGTGACATTTTTTTCGTTTGTTTACAAAAGAAAAGAAAGCCATAGCTAAAAAAATAAGTGTGGAAACTATTGTAAAAGATAGAAATTTTTCCCAGGCCAATTTTAGCAAAAGTCTGAAATCTGCTTCTTATTGAAATCAAAGAGAAACGAACAGGACAAAATTCTGCTTCAAGGTAAAGATATAGATTAGATAGCCTCTCAATGTCCTTCTAATTCAAGAATACTTTCTGGAAAACATTTATTTGTTTGGGAAAAATTGTTGGATTGGGCAAGACATTGATCTAGGGTATTCAGGATAGACCTTGCTTCTCTTAGGAGACCTTAGACTGCAGTGTTGGCAAATGTATGACACACATGCCAGAGAGAGCTTCTGCTCTTCCCCTCTCCACCATGCCTGAGGACATTTTTCACATTACCCTCCCCTCTGCCCAAGCAGCCCAATGGGAGCACTTCCTTCCTCCCATGTCTGGGGAAAGATGGTGACTCACATGCTGAATAAGGGTGCAGTTTGGGCACTCGGTCTCTAAAAGGTTCACCATGACTGCGCTAGAGTGACATAATAATAGAAGTTAACAAGCTGTTCTCAATCTTTATCAATTACAGACTAAGAAAAAGCTATATATGCGATATTTTAATGAGGAACATAAAATCTTACTCCTAGAAGTAACTATAGAGGACATCTAGACTATACCTCTTATTTTACATAATAGGAAGTTGAGGCTACAATAAAGAAAAACGTTTTGTGTATTGTAATTCTTGAAAATACAATTTATACATTTCTCTATCAATTTAAAGTTTATAAAATACCCTGTAAAGTAAATAGGACATAAATTATTATCCCTTATTTTACAAATGAAGAATCTGAGGCCATAAGAAAAAAAATATCTTGCCCACAAACAGTTAGTGAATGTTGCAGCTAGGATTCAAACCCAGATTACTGCAATATAAGTACCAAATGGAATAGCTTCCAAATTTCTAAAGGAGAAGCTAGTGGAGCTCAAGGATGAAATAGATAGCAAAACCACACAAGTGGGGGACCTCAAACTTCCCCTATTAGATCTAGATAAATCAAACCAAAAAAATAAATAAGAAAGAGATAAGAGAGGTGAATGAAACCCTAGAAAAATTAAAGTTAATAGATATATGGAGAAAAATAAATAGGGACAAAAAAGAATACACCTTCTTTTCAGCAGCATGTGGAACATTCACAAAGATAGACCATGTAATAGGGCATAGAAACATGGCAAACAAATGCAAAAAAGCAGAAATAATAAATGTAACCTTCCCAGGTCATAATGTAATAAAAATAGTTATTAGTAAGAATACATGGAGAGGCAAACCAAAAACTAATTGGAAATTAAATAATATGATTATCCAAAATAATTTAGTGAAAGAACAAATCATAGAAACAATTAATAATTTCATTGAAGACAATGACAATGATGAGACATCTTACCCAAACCTATAGGATGCAACCAAAGCAGTTCTAAGGGGAAAATTTATATCACTGAGTACATATATAAACAAATTAGGAAGCGTGGAGGTTAATGAATTGGGCATGCAACTTAAAAACCTAGAAAATGAACACATTAAAAATCCTCAAATGAAAACTAAATTAGAAATACTAAAAATCAAAGGAGAAATTAATAAAATCGAAAGTAAAACAACTATCAAATTAATAAATAAGACTAGAAGCTTGCATTTTGAAAAAAACAGATAAACTAGACAAAGTACTGGTCAATCTAATAAAAAAAAGGAAAGAAGAAAACCAAATTAACAGTATCAAAGGATGAAAAGGGAGACCTCGCCTCTAATGAAGAGGAAATTAAGGCAATCATTAAAAACTATTTTGTCCAATTATTTGGCAATAAATATAGCACTCTAGGTGATATGGATGAATATTTACAAAAATATAAATTGCCTAGATCAACAGAACAAAAAATAGAATACTTAAATAATCCAATATCAGAAAAAGAAATTGAACAAGCCATCAAAAAACTCCCTAAGAAAAAATCACCAAGGCCTGATGGATTCAAAAGGGAATTCTATCAAACATTCAAAGAACAATTAATCCCAATACTATACAAATTATTTGATATAATAAGCAAAGAAGGAGTCCTACCAAATTCATTTTATGACACAAATATGGTACTGATTCCAAAGCCAGGTAGATCAAAAAAAGAGAAAGATAATTACAGACCAATCTCCTTAATGAACATAGATGCAAATATCTTAAATAGAATACTAGCAAAAAGACTCCAGAAAGAGTTATCCATCATAATCAGGTGGGATTTATAGCAGGAATGCAAGGATGGTTCAACTTCAGGAAAACCATTCACATAATTGACCATATCAAAAAGCAAACCAACAAAAACCAAATGATTATTTCAATACATGCTGAAAAAGCCTTTGACAAAATACAGCACCCATTCCTATTGAAAATACTAGAAAGTGTAGGAATAGAAGGACTTTTCCCAAAAAATAATAAACAGTATATATCTTAAACCATCAACAAGCATCATATGCAATGGGGATAAATTAGAAGCCTTTCCAATAAAATCAGGTGTGAAACAAGGATACCCATTATCACCTCTGTTATTTAACATTGAACTAGAAACACTAGCAGTAGCAATTAGAGAAGAAAAGGAAATTGAAGGTATTAATATAGGCAATGAGGAGACTAAGCTATCACTCTTTGCAGAGGAT
Source organism: Gracilinanus agilis (assembly GCF_016433145.1). Taxonomy (NCBI): domain Eukaryota; kingdom Metazoa; phylum Chordata; class Mammalia; order Didelphimorphia; family Didelphidae; genus Gracilinanus; species Gracilinanus agilis. The sequence goes on from NC_058134.1 coordinate 195,323,685, forward strand.
ATGATGGTCTACTTAAAAAATCCTAGAGAATCAACTAAAAAGCTAGTAGAAATAATCAACAATTTTAGTAAAGTTTCAGGATACAAAATAAATGCACATAAATCATCAGCATTTCCATATATTTCCCAAAACATCACAGCAGCAAGAGATAGAAAGAGAAACACCATTTAAAATCACCCTAGAAAATATAAAATACTTAGGAATCTATCTACCAAAACAAACACAGGAATTATACCAACACAACTACAAAACACTTTCCAAACAATTAAAACTAGATCTAAACAATTGTAAAAACATTGATTGCTCATGGGTAGGACAAGCTAACATAATAAAAATGACCATTCTATCCAAATTAATTTACCTATTTAGTGTCATACCTATTAAACTACCAAAAAACTTTTTTACTGAATTAGAAAAAACTATAACAAAGTTTATTTGGAAGAACAAAAGATCAAGAATATCAAGGGAAATAATGAAAAAAAATGTGAAGGAAGGTGGCCTAGCAGTACCAGATATTAAGCTATACTACAAAGCAGTGGTCATCAAAACAATATGGTACTGGCTAAGAGACAGAAGGGAGATCAGTGGCATAGACTTGGGATAAGTGACATCAGCAAAACAGTGTATGATAAACCCAAAGAGCCCAACTTTTGGGACAAAAATCCACTATTTGACAAAAACTGCTGGGAAAATTGAAAAACAATATGGGAGAGATTAGATTTAGATCAACATCTCACACCCTACACCAAGATAAATTCAGAATGGGTGAAAGCCTTGAATATAAAGATGGAAATTGTAAGTAAATTAAGTGAACACAGAATAGTACACTTGTCAGATCTCTGGGAAAGGAAAGATTTTAAAACCAAGCAAGAGTTAGAAAAAATTACAAAATGCAAAATAAATAATTTTGATTATATGAAATTAAAAAGGTTTTGTACAAACAAAAACACTGCAACCAAAATCAGAAGGGAAACAAAAAACTGGGAAAAAATTTTATAACAAAAACCTCTGACGAAGGTCTAATTACTCAAATATACAAGGAAATAATTCAATTGTATAAAAAAATCAAGCCATTCCCCAATTGAAAAATGGGGAAGAGACATGAATAGGCAATTCTCATTCTGAAACCTGTGGTAACATGCCAGCATAGTAGGAATAAAGGAAGGGAGGAGGAGTTTAGAACTGGTAGTACAAAAGCCTATTCTCATCAGACCTGGGATAAAGAGAGAACAAGATACACAATTAGAAAAATACAAATTTTCTTAAAGTACAGAGAAATAGGAGGGAAGGTTCATGGGATAGGTGAGGGACTGGGAAGGAGAGTATATATCAAGAAAAGTGGGGGTAAGGAGAAGGCATGAGGAGGAACTCTTAGGACAAGACAGGAGACAGATTTTTAGAATCAAACGCATATCAAGAAGTAGGAGGGCTGTGGGGATAAGGAAGGAATTTTAGGAAAGGAAATGCAGCTAAAATCAGAAGGGAAACAACAAATTTGGAAAAAAAACCTTTATAACAAAAAACTTTGACAGGGGTCTAATTACTCAAATATACAAGGAGTTAAATCAATTGTATAGAAAATCAAGCCATTCCCCAATTGAAAAATGGGCAAGAGACATGAATAGGCAATTCTCAGGTAAAGAAATCAAAAGTATCAATAAGCACATGAGAAAGTGTTCTAAATCTAATAATTAGAGAAATGCAAATCAAAACCACTCTGAAGTACCACCTCACACCTAGCAGATTGGCTAAAATGATAGCAGGGCAGAGTAATGAATGCTGGAGGGGATGTGGCAAAATTGGGACATTAATGCACTGCTGGTGGAGTTGTGAACTAATCCAACCATTCTGGATGGCAATTTGGAATTATGCCCTAAGAGCACTAAAAGATTGCCTGCCCTTTGATCCAGCCATACCATTGCTGGGTTTGTACCCCAAAGAGATCATAGATAAACAGACTTGTACAAAAATATTTATCGCTGCGCTCTTTGTGGCGGCAAAAAACTGGAAAGCGAGGGTATGCCCTTCAATTGGGGAATGGCTGAACAAATTGTGGTATATGCGGGTGATGGAATACTATTGTGGTCAAAGGAATAATAAACTGGAGTAATTCCATGTGAACTGGAAAGACCTCCAGGAATTGATGCAGAGTGAAAGGAGCAGAGCCAGAAGAACATTGTACACAGAGACTGATACCCTGTGGTAAAATGGAATGTAATAGACTTTTGTACTAATAGCAATGCAATGACTCAGGACAATTCTGAGGGATTTATGGAAAAAAAGAATACCCACATTCAGAGGAAGAACTACAGGAGAGGAAACACAGAAGAAAAACAACTGCTTGAACACTTGGGTTGATGAGGACATGATTGGGGATGTAGACCTGAAATGACCACATCAATGCAACTATCAAAAATATGTAAATAAGTCTTGATTGATGACATATGTTAAAACCAGTGGAAATGCGAGTTAGCTATGGGGGGGGGACGTTTGAGGGGGTGAAGGGGAAGTAAAAACATGAATCATGTAACCATGAAAAATTTTTTCTAAAAATAAAAAAAAATTAATTAAAAAAAAAAGAAAATGGGTTAGGGGTTAAGGACTAATGGAAAGAGAACATGAGGTGAGAATAAAGACACATAGACATAGAAAATTCTGGCACAAGGTAGTCAGGCAGTGAGTAAGCTCTGGTAGGGAAGAGTTTCCATGGTTAGGAATTCTGATGGTCAAGAGCTTCCATCGTTCAGAGCTTCTTCCTCAGCTGCCATATAGCTACTTTTATTGGGGTTACAACAGTATAGGGGACAAGGGGAGAGCCAAGAGGTCTGATACATTAACATTATGAGGTAATCATCAGGAGATACAAACTGCTGGATTCTAAAATATTACCCGGATTAGTAGTTCAATATGGTTTAAGGCATCTACAGTTGTTTGATAGATATGTTAATTGATTATTGTAGGTAAAATAAGGAGACTGAGATAACTGACCAGTCTTCCTGAGTGTAGCCTTAGGGAAGGGCTAGGAATTTGTCCATGTTGAGGTTCAATTTAACTCAAGGGTACAGAAATCAGTGATAAGCAATACAAGAGTCAGTTTTTGAGCATTCTTAAAATAATATCACAATTAATGTATACCTGGATTGCTACAATATCAATCCAGGGATTATTACATGGAGATGCCAATTTATACCAAGTAAGCTTAGTGAGGTCAATAAGTATTAGAATGAAGACAGAAAAGATGAAAAAATGGGATGGCAATAAGTCAGCTTTAGCTGATGATTTTCTATAACAATGATTTTCTATATTCAATTATACCACTGATAAGTAAAAAAAAAGACAAGATATCACTATGTGTTTATTGTTTAATGACATCATTATAGCTCAGAGCAGTAATAGGTCACCCCAAACTCCTTACAACTTCCCTCTCATTCCAGAGTCATCTACTAAGTTAGATCCACACAGAAATGCCTTGTAGCAGGCTCCATACCAGAGGATTAAATTGCATTATCTACCCAAGCTAACTCCAACATCTTTGAGACACCTGGTACAAATCTTTCTTATTGATTTAAAAGAATTAGTGGTTTCGCTATGACAACAAAAAGAAAGGAAATTTAACTCTACTTCACAAGCCCAGACATAAGTCAGGTATTCTTTTTAATTTTTTTTTCTGTTTGTAAATACCTGTGGTTCCAGTGGACTACATGTCACAGAAAAAGCAGTTTTAACAGAAACACTGGCTCTCTGTGGTTGCATGCCTTTCCTCCCCAGCACCCTCCACACTCCTGTATCCACAACAACAAGGAAGAATTGGAAGGGGCCATGAGTTTGAATTCTACCTTACACAATATGTGATCTTAAGTAGACCACTTAATTTCTGCACTCTCTCTTCCTTCAAATGAGAATAGAGCAGTTCTAGGAGGGAAAAACCACACAGAAGATCAGGAAATAGATATTGTAGTCAGCTCTGCCAACTTACTTGCCATGAGCCCTTAAGCAAAACATTTAATCTTTTTGTGCAGTAAAATCCCGACCCATAAAATGAAGTGGGTCAGTTTTTGTCAAGTCCTAAAATTATATTATAGAATTAAAGGGTTAATAGTCAACTACCATGGACTAAGGGATCTATGGGAAAGAAATAACTAATACTGGCATCTCTAAGATGGCCACACAATTCAGAGATGGTGGCAGCAGTCAGATGAACCGCAGTTCAGGGAACAGAAAGAGACAGCAATTGGTATAAAAGTGTGATCCTAATGAGAAGAGCAAGACACACAGGCTGCAAATGATTGAAAACAGGAGGACTGAGATGGAAGTTCTGATGACCGAAAGGTCAGTAAAGAGTTCAGAATGTTTTGAGGAAAAAGAGGACTTTTAGTACCAAAGTACAGGACTCACCATAGTTTCCTTTTAAAAGCAACACCTTTTGCCAAAAGCATACTCAGCAGATAAAGCCCTGCTATACTGTTTCTGAACATTTTTATTATTCTGTGACTTGAACTTAGAAGACAAGAACTGAATACTCAAGTCTCTGCTTTCAATAACAATGAACCACCTTGGGTTGCCACCTCTTGTCTATAAAGAAATTAACAATCTTGCTCTTATTCCTAAACTGTGATTAATATAAATAATTGGAAATGGCTAATGAGGAATAATATCTCTTCATGTTATTGGTTGATTTATAGGAAAAGAAGAGGACATACTAAGGTTCTGATTTTTCAAAAGCTGTGACTAAGACCCACGTGGATCAGAAATATTCAACTAAATGTTGTAAAACCAGAAATAAGTGGAATCAAAGAAATAGGAAAAAACCTCAGTATCCACCATTTCTGAGTAGGAATCTCCCCTATAACATCTCTGATAAATGACCATCTTTCATTGGCTTAAATACCTGTGATGATTTGAAATTCACTTCTATCCAAGGCATTCCAATTCTCTCTGGAACACTTTAATAGTAAAGAAGTTTTTGACTCATCCTGACCTTAAATCTGCCTCACTATAACTTCTAACTTTAGGTCTTAGCTTTGTCCTTTGAGGTCAAGCAGAACAAGTTTACTCTTTTTTCAACATGGCAGCCCTTCAAATATTTGAAAATGGGGAAACTTGCCTTAACCTGTATTTTCCTCTGGCTAAACAACATCAGTTTCTTCTACCATTTTTGCATGGAAAAAAGAAGTAGCATAGTTTTCATATCAATTCAGCATAAGAGATTAGAAAATAAGAAGTTGTATATGTCATTTAATTTGAAGAAATGGTAAAGTGGTATTTATTGGATTCATTAGTAGGGCCATATCACATATTTCTTATTAAAGAGTTGTCTTCCTTTCCTTCAAAGGATATATGGTTTAATTAGTGGAGGTATACCTTCTAACATTGTAGAAGACAGCCTCTCCATGCCTTAGTAAATGGTTTCAAGAGTTAATTCAGGGAATAAATTTGAGTTTTGCTAGGTTCAGCCTAAGTTAGCAAACACATAGTTCATCTCCAAGGGATGTACTTAAACCTTTTGTATTGTGGGGGACTCTACCAAAGCTTGTGTTTTGAGGTTATAGGTCCTATCTGTATGCATCATTAATGAGTTGATGTAAACTTGGAGAGGGGCTTCTAGTGAGTTTCCCAAGAATCTGTACTTGACCCTCTGTAGTTTGATGGTTTTGCCAATGGCTTAGATAAACATAAAGATAAAATGCTTGTTAAATTTGCAGATAAAAAAATTGGCTGGAAGAAATAACCAACACACTGAATGTTGAAGCTACTATCCAAAAAGCTCTTGAACATCAGCTCAAATTTAATGAGATGAAATACAAAAGGAAAAATGTAAAGTCTTGTTTCTGAGTTCAAAAAATTAACTTTATAAGTATTAGATATGAAAGCATCAATGTACAATATTACTTTGAAAGAAATTTGGGGGTTTTAAGGAATGGCAAGTTCAAATGAATCAATAATATGATGCATGAAGCCAAAAATTAATATGATCTTAGTCTTCATCAAGAGAATGACAGTCTCTTTAATGAGGGAAATGATAATCTTGGAATATAATAAGCACTTAACAATGTTTTTATTTATTCATAATAAAAAGTGTAGCTTGTTTTATGAAAACTAGGGAAAACAGGACTATCAAAGATACTAGAGTGATAGTACTAATGCTCTGGTGAATGAAAAGATAATAAGGAAATGGGAAAAATTAACAATTTAAGTGCTCTCATTTTATTTGTATTTTCTTCCTCAAAGAAAATAATCATTGGACCAGAAAGAGCAGACCAAGAATGGCTAAAGGAAATTGAAAAAAGAAATCTTCTCAAAGCTCTTGAAACACATAGGAATAAATGGAAAAAAAATTTATTGAGCACTGAGAGTTTGTCACTTTGGTATGATGCAAAAAACCATGAAAAGTCTATAGTTCTTCCCTCACCCCACCCTACCCTTTGTAACAAAAGGGATGAGTGCTGTGCCAGTTAAGTAGGATGGGTGTCATCCTGAGACTCTAAGACTTTCATTGGGGGTGGGAGTGATGAGGCTTGTCCTTTCACATCTTAGCATCATGGCCACAACCTGGCATGTGGCAACTAGGGTAGCAGGACTCTGTTAGGTGAGCTTGCACTTGGAATCCTGACTTCCTTTTCCACATTTTATTACCTCTCTTAAATGACTGCACATCACTTTGGTAAAGAGGGGTATTTCTTCATTGTGGAAGATAACCATCAAAAAGAGGAGGAGACCAAGCCCCTGGCTAGACTTGGAAGAAGATGGAGACTTTGAGGGAGAGAGTGCACAGTTGTGCAAACATGTAAAATGCCCATTGAGCAATCTTTAAAAGCCCTTTATGGTTTCATTAAATTTAAGTACAGCCTCATACTTAAAGTGACGATAGCAATAATTAAGACAGTGAAACTAATTTAAGTTGTTCCATCAATGCACATTTGGATGAAATTTTATCTTATGCATTCTTTTTGGGTGGGAGACATAGAATACCTGGCCCATACTGCTTGATATTCGATATATTTCTTAGTATCTGATTTGGAGAAATCTAGACATGAGTCAAAAACCTATCATAGGAATTAAGGTTTAATGAACTAAAAAGTATGAAAAAAGAAAACCTAGCCATCTTTTTTATATTAGAAGTCAGGCTCTAGAATCTACCCAAACCCAGGTAAACCGCACGAATGGGGTGAGAGCAAATAAGTCCCATAGCAAAAGGAAGTAGAGAGGTAGTGGGGAGGTTACCCACTTAGCATTATGGCAACTTGGGACTAGAACACCAAAAAGTAAATCATGGCTAAAGCCAGAGGTAGGTAGAGTAGACAACTGAGGAAACCAATGATTGAGACATCATGATTTTATTTTCACATGTGAATTATGAGGAATCAAAGACTGTGGAGGTGGAAGTTTAACAATCTCTTTATTGATTTGTATTGAGAAGGCTAACATTTGAAGGGTCAGGCATGTTTTCTGAAGAAAAAAGTATTCACAGGCCCTGAAAGTCATTTGCACCCAGTGGTTTGGGGCTATTCCCTTCTCTGAATATTCATATTGTTTTGAGATTGATTATTAAACTGTCTCACAGATAAAAAATTTGTGTCTCTTAAGGGATAAGAATAGGACTTTTTTCCAGATTGACTGTTAGACTTTGAGATAACACCATTTTGTGGACCTGGATTTGGAATGTTTCCTCTAATGCAATCCATACCATTGTCAGCAAAGCAGAAATTGGCTTCCAGAAAGAAGTGCAAAAGGAAGCGGCCTGGGGCGTATACTGGACTTATCTTTTCTAAGAACAGATGCAATGTCAGGAGCAGAACAAGTTTTGGCAGTTTTCCAGTCAAGACTCAAGTCCTTGACCTGGAGAGATGGGAATCTGCCATGGAAATGTCTGTTCACTAAGCCCTCTGGGGTCTCTGGGAAGTCAGACCATTCCAATTGTTCACTTTACCCACCAGACACTGAACTGAGGCCCAGAACTGAGAAGGTAGTCTGGGACCCACAGGGAATCCTGATTTGGACTGGCTGGGTGACCATGGTCATATCATTGGTTGTTCCTAAAGGTCTTTAGCACAAGTGAAAGAACTGGGTATGTGTTGTCACCCCTTCCCTTGGAGATGTGTGAACAGACAGAATTCATCTATAATATTATTTGAGAAAAGTTCCTCTAGAAGAATAATTGGTATCCCCTATAGGCAGACAAGAAAGGTATATGCTACTAAGTCAAACCTGCTCATTTAATTACAGTTTCATTATTTATTTTGGGGATGGAGGAATTGTGACAAAGGAAATACACTTTTAATTTAGCCTATTGGGTTCTATTTACTCCAAACCCTCATGGAATTGTTTCAGATGATGGGAATTTTAGTAGTATCTTATCTTCCTGAACTGTTTTCCACTTAAAAATCTGAGAAATTCTGAAATGAATTCAGGATGTGATGTTCCGTTGGCCACTATACTAAAAGACCCAGACAGAACAGCATCAAAAGAGTAAAAAAAGAAAAAAGAAAAGTCTAATTGGAACAAAAATCAATACAATAATACATCAGGAAAAAATGTCATCTATATTCTTCTCCACTCCCACATCCATTCATTCAGAAGAAAGGGTTTAGTGTGCTTTTACTTCCCATCCCCCCTCTTTCCCTAGTAGCTTGGTAAATGTGCTTGGCCAAGATGCCACATTGACCCCCTCTCTTTGAATGAATGTAGCACAGCATCAATCAGCGACAGAGTAAGCCTGTGACGAGGATCCGATCACCTATTTCTCATTTCCGTCCCTCTGGATGAGAAACTGTGGTCTGCAACCTTCCTCTCTCCCAGCTGCATCTTTATGCAGGTGGAATCTTTCCTGATTCTCCCATTTGTTAGCATCTCTCCCACCCTAAATCTCTCTCTCTCTCTGTCTATTTCTGTCTCTGTCTGTCTGTCTATATATATATATATATATATATATATGTATATATAATACACACAGATTATATATATGTATATATAATACACACAGATTATATATATATGCATATATATGTTACATATAATATATCTGTATATATAAGCAAATGTGTTAACAGACTAAGATAAAAAATTATGTCTCACCAATTTTTTCATCTTCTTTGCCCATCAGGAGCAAATAGTCCCTCAGCCAAAAATGGAAGGAAAACATGGGAAATGTTAAAGATGAACAGGTTTTGTGGCTTTTGTTATGCTTATAATTAGTTTGGAACACAAGATTATAGGATGGTGACATACCTTGAAAATGATTTTGCAATGTTCTAGCCCCTGAAGCTCAGCGCACCAGAGCAGTGCCGTGCTTTCCTCTTTTTTGAAGTTGCATTCTAGAACATTCCAAAAGAATGATAGGAGATTGACAGTTTACTTTTTGTGCTGGGCAGAAATTTCTCTGGTTGTTGAATCATAGACATCCCCTTCTCCCTTTTTTCTTGAAATGTTACATAAATCTATACCTTCCTCAAGTCTCTGGCTTGGGTCTATCCAATGACCTTCCCCTCCACATGTGTGTTTCTGAATTCTCTCAGTGGAAAGAAACATCTTTGCTATAGAAAAAACAAACAAACACGTGTATATGATATGCATAACAAATATAAATATATATATATACACAATACACGTACGATATGTAGTATGTGATATGTGATTATATGTGTATATAATAATATGTAATGAAAAATACAAATATAAATATATATTTCATATTTACTTAATCCATGTAGATGCAGTTTATCTCCAGTAGTATGTGATGTTCCACAAACTCTACTCCAACATTTGGAGTACTCACCATTTGTTTTAATGGTAGAAGGCTTTTAGAGCCAGAAGAGATAATACCCTCATTTTCTGAGATGAGGAAAATTAAGTCCAGGGAGCTGAAGACTTCCCCCAAGTTAAACAAAAAAAAAGTTAATAGCAGGGGCAGTGGATAGAACACCAAGTCTGTAGTCAGAAGGTCCTGGGTTCAAATTTGACCTCAGATACTTCCTAGCTGTGAGACTCTGGACAAGTCATTTAATTCCAATTGCCTAGCCCTTGCCACTCTTCTGTCTTAGAACTGACACTAAGCCAGAAGGTAAATGTTTTTTGTTTCTTTTTTTTTTAAGTTAATAGCAGGGTCTACTCTGACTCCATGCCCTTAGCCATCTTTCCAATTAACTTTTTTTTTCTCTTTATTTCTCTTATCCTCTTGAGGACAAAACAGAATGGAAAGCCTTAAGTGAGAGCAGGAAGAATGTGCCTCCCCTAACTAAGTCACTTTATCTCTTCACTATATTGGGCTGTTTAGAGGATCACGGATACCAGTGAAATTCCACGGATGGGGTTTTATAGGACAACAACAATGACTCGTTAATCATCAGATGATGAAAGACATTAAAGAACTTGGAGTCTTCTTCCCCAAAGCTGTCTTCCAAGCTCCTCACTGAAAGGTGTTTGCAAGAGAAATAGGTTGGAGGAAACAGTCAGCCTCCAAGCCTCAGAGAATTATTACAAATCATTGCAAACCTGCACATGGTAAGAGCTTGATTCCGAACTGGGGCAATTTTCACAAGTCAGAATAAATCTTTTCTATGACAATGAGTCATTTTTATGATCTTTCTGCAGCCATTTAACTAATTGCATATCTCCCATTTTACAACTGCTCTCCTGTCAGTGCAAGAGGGGTGGAGATATTAGCAGTGTCCTTGACCTCTCCTCCCTCAGAATCTCTTCAGGTTGTTGGAGATGGAAACATCCATATGGAAAGAATCTGGCCTGAGCAGCCTCACACACATACCTTCCTTTCTCGATTGTTTTTCTTTCCTGTTTGACTCAATCAATCAATCAAAGTCCTTTGTCTGGCATTCAAGGCCCTTGGCAATCTGCTGCCAATATTCCCTTCCAGATTTATTTCATGCCACACTGGACTATTTCTACCCCACCCCACATACATTCTCCACAATTTCCTGCCACTGTTGTTTTGTTTTTTTTCACATGGTTTCTTACTTCTGAAATACCTCTCTCTTTCACCATGCCTCTTGATTTCATATTTGATCCTCTAAAACCTAACTTGATATTTTCTCCTTTAATCATTCCTTGATTCCCCATTTTATTCAGTCAATGATGAATTCTCTCCCATCCATCAAGTTTGACATGATTCTTTGGTTCCACCTTTTGGTGTGCCTATAATGTGTGGTTTTGTATTACCAAAATTTGTGTATCCATTATATTCCCACGATTCATGATGAAAGGGACCATGTTTTATGTAAGTTTTTTACCTCCCTCAGTCCCTACAAAAGTATTCTAAACTCAAGAGACAGTTAATAAATGTTTGTTGAGTTGAATTCAGTTGAGCTATGAGCATTGTGCTTAGACATGGTGCTTGCTGTGGATAATATTGCATATTCTTGAACAAGGAGAATAATGGGATGAAGTAGCATCTAAAGTAACCTAGCTGACAATAATAAAGAAGGGAAACTAGAAGGAGAGAGATCCTCTCAGAAATTGTTAAAGGAATTAATGCCAATGCTTTCTCTCTAGTTATTTGGTACATATCTTTTTATGTAGTTATTGGCATGCCACTCTACCCATTATTAGACTATGACTTCCTTGAGAGCAGAGATTATCTTTGGCCTTTTCTGGTACTCTCAATGCTAAGCATACTCCTTGGCACACAGTAGCTGCCCAAGGGGCAATGGGGTTGTGGGGTAGATAGAGCACTGGGCCAGGAAGACCTGAGTTCAAATCCAGCTTTAGATACTATGTGGCCCTTGGCAAGTCACTTTACTCTATTTGCCTCCGTTTCCTTATCTGTAAAATGAGCTAGAGATGGAAATGACAAACTACTTCAGTATCTTTGCAAAGAAAACTCCAAATGGAGCCATGAAGAGTCAGACATGACTGAAATGACTGAACAACAGGTGCTCAATAAGAGCAGTCTTGTTAGTAAGGACAGAAACTTTACTGGTCTATATTCTCATTAAGGGCTTTACAAATGTCCAGGGTTAATAAATACCATTTATTGAGCATCCACTATGAACAGGTTAGCCTGTGGCAAGGAGCAGTGACAAAATTAAAACATGACTCTTGTTCTTGAATAATTAACTATATTTGAGTGCAAATAAAACAACATTATATACATACAGAAAACTCCATCCTTATACTATATTAAAAGTAATTTACAATCAAAGTACTTTGTGATGGTGTAAGGAATTTTTCAATAAAGGAATAATTGGATTGTAATTAGATCATTTGTTGTAAAAGGTAAGGCAGTAATGTTTCTATGCTCCACCCTGCCTGGAGAAATGACAACCCCATGGATCTACTTTCTTGATTGGTGATATTGATACCTTCTTTTTGACCACTATTTCATGAAAACTTCTAGACATGCTTCACTTCACTCCCATCTCTCTGACCTTGTGCTCCTAGCCAGTTGCTTTCTTGTTCTGAAAAACCCTTCGGTTCTGGGTCCAGTTTCTGCTTTCGTAATTCTTTTCCATCCAACCTTCTCTATTTTCCCTCTTCCTTGTTCTGGAACAATGAAACATGACTATTGTTCCTGAATGGGGTTTGCCAATCTTTTCCCCTATTACCTTACTCACCATCCCTGTAACTTTCTAGAAAAAAAGTCCCCCTCCTACTCCCCTCTTTTTATTGAGTCCCTCATTAGTATGCAAGCTTCTTAAGGCCAGAAATTGTTTTGTTGTTGTTGTTGTTGTTGATCTATATCCTCAGTGTTTAGCATAGTGTATGACATATAGTAAGTACATAATAAATACTTCACTCATTCATTCATTCAAGTTATAGCCAAAAGAGTTAATGTAATATTAAACTATATTAGTGGACTTATGGAACACAGAGTGAACAAAAATGATCTTGCCATCTTGGTCTGCCATGTTTAGATAATGCATGGAGTATTATGTACACTTGGGGACACTGCATTTTAGGAAGGGCACAATTAAAAGAAGGAGATCAGCTTCTTCATTGAGCTGTGCCAAATGGGGATGAATCGAAAGAACAGATATATTTAGCCTAGAGGAGAGATATAAAACACTTGTATCCCTGAACTCTGGGGACCTTGGCTACCTCTCATGTTGAAGCATAATGTTTTCAGGATAGTTATAATTATCCAAATCTAACAAAAACATCAGTTTGGGGCCCAGTTTTGCAATAAGAAATGAGTCTTCTTGTGCTTGACCTCAGAGATGAAAACTAAGAGAAAGTCAGAGTCCAAGTAACATCAGGAAATGCATCCCACCAATTAGAGCCATCTTAAGGTGAAATGTGTGGCCTCAGGGGGACAATGAGCTCCTTTTCAATAGAAATCTTTAAGCAGCCCCAGGATGACCATTTTAACTAGGGATGCTATGTAGCAAGAATTAATGAAATCTGCCTTTACTTGGGTCCAGATGGGACCAGAAAATCTCTGAGGCACCTACTCTCTCTGAGATTTTATGATTCTATTAAATGTTTCGGCGAAGGACAATGGAAAGAGCACTTGTTCTAGGAAGGAATATAAAAAGATCCTAATGCTAATTATGATATTAATTGAATGTGTCTGCCTGGGAAAGTCATGTGACTTCTCCAGTTTTTCCATATGGAAAGCAATTCATGTAGCCATGAGAATCCAGGAATGATGGATGCAAAAGTCCTTTGACAAGTAAAGTGAAAATTAAATATGCAAATCAAAGAACATATCCCAAGCAAACATCAAGTATGCACTTACGGACTATTCTTCTCTTTTTGCTCAGTTTTCAGTAATACCAGGAATAGGTGAATAGGGAGGTGCATGATTCCAAGGTTAAGTGTAAAAGGACAAGTCTCTTTCTTAAACTAAAGTGTATATTCATCCTCCTTTCCTCTGAGATTCTACCCATTCTCAGTTCTCATTGGCCGTTGTCTTCTCATGGTACTATCCCCTTTATTCTAGGTCTTTTTAAGCAATGTTTTCTCTTCTCTTCTCTTCTCTTCTCTTCTCTTCTCTTCTCTTCTCTTCTCTTCTCTTCTCTTCTCTTCTCTTCTCT
>NC_058134.1:195338019-195373976 GCF_016433145.1 Gracilinanus agilis
CTCTCTGTTTCTCTCTCTCTCTCTGTTTCTCTCTCTCTGTTTCTCTCTCTCTCTCTCTCTCTCTCTCTCTCTCTCTCTCTCTCTCTGTCTATATCTTATATCAAATTCTATATCATTCTGGCTCTTTCATTGTCTTCATGTCTCTTGAGCTCTATTCACTAACATATAAAAACTTCTTTGTTAGGATGCAGAGAGGGCTCAGATAGGAACAAAACAGGGCACTGATATTACTAAAGAGACAAAAAGGAAGGGGCTCATGAGTATGGTTTAAGGATCTCAAGTCTGCAAGCAATGTTTCCTTACATTAAGAAAAGTATTGCTAGGTACATATCAGCTGCAAATAGCTCTAAATTGGCTGTGGAAAGAGCAATCTCTGCTAATGTCCTTGTCATGTAAGCTAGACTTGTTTTTCCCTAAAAGGCAAAGAAACAATTCTAGAGACTTTATCAGTCCAGGGGACTAAGGCTTCAAATATTGATGTGGTTTCATAGTAACAAGCACAAAAGCCCAGATCAAGAGATGCTGATTAGTTGCCCCATGGCAAAGTGAGAAGCATGGGAACTGCACCCAACTGAATAAATGTTGTATACTTGCTGAATATCTTTTCCATACTATTGTTAAATAAAACTCCTTTTGTTAAATGTTATCTGGTCCTGGAGAGTCTCCTTTTATCTCAATCCCAAGCCTAAATTACTGGATCAAGCAGAGTCAGACCCTGCTCAAAACCTTGGCTACTCATTGTCCTTAACTCAGTGATTTCTTTCTTTATAGGCTTTCATAGCACAAAGTTCCTTTTCTTTAAATCCATCCATCTATTGTTGCTAAAAAAGCTGCCCTGCCCAACTACCTGGTGACCTCTCCACCTAAATAATAGAGTCTAGGGTGCCTGGCGAGCATCTTCAAGAACACGTTATTGTTCTGGTATAACAAACTTACCTCCAGTTTGTCAGAGAAGAGAAATCAGAGTAACTTTTCTGCTTGGTTTATAATAATATTGAAAATCAGATATTTTATATTAAGTGACAGGCAACATCTAGAAATTTGAGACCCAAGGAAAATTTCTCCTTTTGATGAAAAATTTCTTCCTTATGTTGTGAAACCAAGCCTTCATGATTATTAAATGCACAAAATATAAACAAAGCAAAAACAATTTATTTCAATCTTTCATCCTTTACAATTCTGGATTGCAATGTTTTTGTTTTCAGTGATCTTTTGACGTAGTTTTAAATTTCTATTTTAAGATATTTTGTCAACTCACGTCCAAACTGGCTTTACATTACAAACTGACCACATGCTTTCTTTCATTTAAACATGTCTTATACATCTCTGTGTCAAAAACAATGGATGACACAGGAAGTGGGGAATTCATCAGGAGCTAATCAGTTCTCAGAAACAGGAATGTAACCACCATTGTGGGTTTTATTTTGCAGAGGCCTATATAGAGAATTCTGACTTCCTGTCCAAGGCCTTTTTCCTAACTCTATTCCTGACTCGTGAAGCTTTTTATCAAATTGCTTCTCCCTCTTTATCATGGGTTTCTCCCATTGTAAAGTTGGATTGGCAGGACTTGTCCTTTCTCAGAGATACATAAATGTCAAGAGTGTTTACAGTCCTTGGAGAGAAATATTTAATAGGGTTTCCACAAATTTGATGAGAAACAATTCTCAATAGATTATAATAGCCCCAAGGGAAGGAACTATATATTCTTCTGGGCCATTTTCAGGAATTTTGAACTAATGAGGCCTCAAAAGCACATGTAAATAACTTAAGGAAGGAGGGTGATTTCCAGTTGGGATTTGGGCATCCAAATATGGAACAATTCTCCCAAATACTTCAATATGGTCATAGCTCTGATCTTATCCCTTCTCCGTATACTTCTACCATATGCAGCATGTACTCAATTCATAGAGATGAAAAAAGAAAGTTTACTTTCTGAGGATGGAATATAAACTATACTTTTCCTCTTCTTTTCTCGTCCTTGAAAACCTCTACCTGTAGAGGTAGAGTAGTGGAATGGGGGAGGAGAGGAGGTACATGGAATTTGGAGTGGGAGAATTCTAGATTAAATCATGACTCTACTATTTGCTATCTGTGTGGTATTGGGTAAATGACCCCAGTTTATTTATATGCAAAATGAGGCATTTGGAATAAATGACCTCAAAGGTCTAAAATATGGAACATCACTAAGTAACTAAGGATTGATTCATAGTATTTTAAGGTTCTAGATTTCTCACTGTAGAAGTAACTTTAGAGATTATCTAGAATAACCCCTCACATGATAGATCAAGTATTACTGCTATGAGAAGAGAAATAACTTGCCCTAGGTCATTCAGTAATTGAACATAAAAAATAAATTTCTCAACAAGTTATTCACAGAGGCAACTTACACAAGCAAAAAGAGTACTAGGCTAGAATAAGAATTCCCAGGATATAGAACTGACTCCACTTGCTTTCTATGGGACCCTAAAAAAACTATTCATTTCTCTGGTCCTCGTTTTTTTTTTAACTGTAAAAGGAGAGAGTTGGCATCAGTTGTCTCTAAGCTTCCTTTAAGTCTGAAATTCTATGACATTTTGATGTCTATGACACAGGAATAAATATAAAGAGACATAAACTCAGTCTGAACTTTAAATCCCTCTAGATTTACATATCTCTTTGGATTTTCCATCCTCCTCACTCACCCCCATACCCAATACTGCCTGTCTTATCTTGTCTGATTGACTTTCCTGCCACATTTTGGTTGACATGTCTCTTTCAAAATTTGTATAGTTAATGTTTAGTATAAAAATTCTATTTTCTTTCCCTCTCACTTCTTTATAAGTTGTGGCCAGAAAAAAAATTATCAAGTTGTGATAAATAGCTCCTCTGACATTACTTTATATGATCTTTTGACTATAAATTCTTTTAATCCAACCAGCATGTATTGTAGTTGTTGTTCTATCATGTATAACTCTTCATGACCATCATTTAGGGTTTTCTTGACAAAGATATTGGAGAGATTTGCCATTTCCTTCTCCAGATCTTTTGATAGATGAGGAAACTGAGGCAAACAGGGTTAAGTAACTTGCCCAAGGTCACACAGCTGGTAGATATCTGAAACCAGATTTGAATTCAGGAAGATGAGTCTTCCAGATTTCAGGCATTGTATTCTATCCACTGTGCCATATAGCTACCAAAGTATTTATTCAGCTGCTCAAATATTACAGACATTGTGCTAGGTTCTGAGCATGTAACAAGAAAAGGAAAAAAAGTGGGACCTTCAAAAATATTAAATTTTATCAGGAGATATATTATGAACAAATAAGACAATTTAAGGAGGCAAGGAGCAATTTTTAAAATGAAGAATAAAAAACTTGGTGGTAGAAGAAGCACTCATGTCGAGTCTGAAAGAGTGAAAAGAATATTAACTGTAATAGTTGGCTAGATTTGCTCAAGTCTCCATTTTTCCTAGTGTTTCTGATACATACCAATAATCCTTTGGGACTATAACCTAAGCTTGAGCAACAGGGTCCTACCAACTGAACCCTACCTTAACTGCACCACAGGGCCTGGACTGAGAACAATCCTAGGAACCTTTCCAGATAAGATGATCATTATCTCATCAGAAGGGGTTCTAGACATTTACAGGTAAGATAATTGTTATCAGCTTATCTCCAAGGAGTCAAGAATTTGCTGTTATACCTGTCCTTCAAGCAATAATCTTGGTTTTTTTTTCTTTTTATCTTCTTCAACTCTCTAACAATAAGAGCTGAATAATATCTATATCTAAGGGGGATCCTCTCTTTAGGAGAGGAGTTTCCACATGAATACTCATTTGGCTTAGAAGGACACATTAAAATACTCTTTGTTTCTTCCCTCAATTTCTAGTGTCTTTTGCTCAATTCGACTTTGGTCCAGTGGGGTCAGACTCTGGGGAAGATAGTGGGTTGATAAGTGTTTTTTTTTAATCCTTATCTTCTGTCTTAGAATAAATACTACCAGTTCCAGGGCAGAAAAGCTATAAGGGTTAGGCAATTGGGGTTAAGTGGTTTGTCAGGGTCACACAGATAAAAAATGCATTGAGGCCAAACTTGAACCTAGGACCTCTAATCTCCAGCCCTGGATCTCTATCCACTGAGCCTCCTAGCTGCTCCTTAGAGTTGATCTTGAAGGAGTGAAAATGCCTTTTGGCTACAAAGATGGCTTCTATACTATATAACTGAGTGGTGGAAATTTTCAAAGCCTGGCCTTGATTATACACATGGCCCCAGAACATTGTAAGGGGTAAAAAGGGGTTTTGATTGGGTGAATATTAAAAGGTTTGGTCACCACCAGGGAATTGAATAATTATCAATCCCCAATTAAAGAATAATCTCAAGTCAAAATGACTTTTATGGAAGTTTTACTTACAAATGAGGAGAGGAAGAGGAAATAAGGAAATGAGAGAGAGGCTAAGATAGGATAAATAATCTAACGAAGTAGGTAATTTGCTGTGATCCCCTAGTTTAATTAACCCTCAGCTGAGGGAGGTTAGACCTTGAGCCTGAGGCTGGAAAGTTAGAGGGCTGGAGGTCCCCAGAGGCGATTGAAGCAAAAGCTTCAGTCACAGAGTCTCTTTTGAAAGGGAAGTTCCTTAAAAGAAGTTCAGGAAGATTCAGTCTTTACACTCACCATGTGGAATTCCAAAGGAAAGATGTTAGAATAGTCTCACCAAGGTCTCAGGGTCCCAGCTCCAGAGCTCCTCCAAGTCCAAGTCACAAACAAGAAGAAAGAATCGGACTCTCTTTTAAAGAGGCTTCTTTAAAAGCCTCTTTTAAAGAGGTTTCTTTTGTGTCACTTCCTGTGCCTTCCTCCTAGTTTACATGTCCAATCCCAAACAGATGATTTTCTTAGGCCTGCCCAGGAGGCAGTCAGTAAATTCCTATTTGTCACTCACTCTAGCACACGTGGGTCACAGACCTCCCAACTTGGGAGTTAAGTGGAGATGTTTACACTTTTGGTGATTAGATTTGAGAATAGGCAAGGTAGATTTAATCTCATTATCACAACGTGAAGAATAGCAAGACTCTAAACTAAGATAAGAAGCAACAAAACCTATAGTTTGAATTCCACTATTACCATGAACTGTTTGATTGGGAGATCCAGTGAAAAGGAGGTTGTTTCTCTAACATCCCTGTGTTTATTTTTTTCCTTTTGGGGAAAGTTTGAAACATTAGGGAAGCCTTTCTCACTATCTTTTTTCATTATTTCCATTAATCCTGTATATAGCTTGTTTGTACATAATGATTTTTCACTCTGTCTCATGCATTATACCATAAGCTCCTTAAGAGTCAGGACTGTATTTTGCCTTTTTTCATATCATCAGTACTTAGAACAGTGACTAGCACATAGTAGGGACTTAAGAAATGTTTGTTGGCTGACTACTGACTAACTAATGCTATAATGGTGGAGGTTAAAAGAGGAGAAATGACTTGATTGATTCTGCATGATTCTGTAGGTAGTTTGCTGATAGATACTATGCTTCTTTCTTGTCCTATAAACTTTCTTATACCTGGGAAGCCTAGAGCTTGAATATCATGTCTCTAGATTAAAGTTTAGCTTCCTCTGTATTGGTGTTCCATGGATTCTGTTGGTATGATTTTAGTACTCAATGAATCAATCAAGTCATTAGGATAGACAATGGGACCACTAGAGTGGAGCAGTGTCTTGATCGTTATATGCTTCTATGAGTCATTTTGGGGTTTTCTGTATTTTTTCTTTTTCTTTGGCATTAAGTATTGATTGTTTTGTATCTTATATGCACTGTTACTTTGAGTGCTTACAAAAGAGTTGGGATAAATTCTAAGGTTCCAAGGGAAATTGGAGTAAGAATAAAACAAGCCAGAGATATCCAAATTGAGAAAGGAGCCCCACAACCCAAAGTTAAATAATCAGTCTTTGCAAAGCTAGAGCTTGAAATTCTTTAAAGGAGTAGGGAGGAAAAGGAAATATACTCTAGATATGTTTAGTTTATGTTTTGGGGGAAATTTTAATTAGATCTCTTCTTTTTTGTATTCCACACTATCATCTATCTATTTAAGCCAATGGATTAAAACTTTGTGTTTCCTTCTTGATTCTACCTTCCCATTCAATGCCCCACCTCCAACAATTCTCCTGCCTATATTAGCAGCTTATTTTGTTCCACTTCCAGCATCATACTTTCTGTCTTTTAAAAAAACTTTCCTTTCCTCAGTTCAGATAAATATGAGGTTCACAAGTTTCCCTCTTATCCCATCATGTTTCAATTACTCTTCATTTGTGGTACCCCAATTAGTTCATTCCTCCCTTCCATTCTCCTGTCTTCTCTAGGTTATTTCTATTTTTAGTTGTAGTTGTTTGGTATTTGAAAACTCAATTCCAGATCCTGCCTTTCTTTGTTTACTCACTGACAGACAGAGTGGAGACTACTGAGAAACAAGTCTTTTCTCCTGCTTTCAGAATGGATCAACAGCTACAATGGCCCTTTAAAGTTGATCATACTTGCTTATCTTTTAAAACTTTCTTTTGTCTCTTTTACATTTCAAAGATTTTACTCAGATCTGTTTTCTTAACAAGAATACTTAGAAGTTCTGAATTCTGCAAAAAAAAAATTCCTTTTTCCCTCTGAAGTTATTTGTAGGATGTTATTCTTAGAAAAATTTCATTTGATTTTTAATAAATCATATGTTAATCTTTTCTTTCTGTTGTGATTGATGATGTACAGTCCTGCAAGATTCGGTATGTAGTTTGTTGGTAGGTAATATGCCTCTAGTCCTTTATTATCATCTTTCTTAGATCCAGGAAGCCTGGAGCTTGAATATCATGTTTCTGGATTAAAGTTAAGCTTCCTCTGTACTCAAGCTCCCTCTGAATGCTTTATGGATTCTATTAGTCTGATTTTAGTACTCAATGAATCACCTAATCAATAAACATTCATTAAGTAATTTTTGTTGCCATGGACTATTCCAAGCACTGAGGATACAAAGAAAAAAGCAAAAGCAGTCCTTGTCTTCAAGAAGATTATACTCCACTGTGGGAGGCAATAGATATATACATATATGTTGAATATATACATATATATATGGATATATACTAAATATATAAAAAGTAAATACGATGTGACCTTAGAGAAGAAGGTACTAGAAGTCAGGGGGCAGGATGGGACTAAGAAGTGTCTCCTGCAGAATACTTACCGTTAAAGGTTAAGTATTAAAGTGTAACCTAATTTTGAGCTTAGTTTACCTAACATGGAGCCTGCTATATCCCAACCAAATGAAAGAGATGCTATCTACATCTTTAAAACTGGTAACATCCTTTCTTTCCACCACTAGCTGTGCTTCCAGTTGATGCCCCCAGTCAGCACCATGAACTAAACCACTGGAAGAGAGAAGGGACTTGTTCTTCCCCTGCGTTCCCTGTTTTATCATGCTCTGAGAAATGGGTCTAGGGGAATTTGTTTTTGCTTTGTGTTATTTGTCCCCAGTTTAAGGTGCAAGAGACTATCTTCACTGACCTTGGAGCCAGCATTGCAAGAGGGGTGGTACAGCCAGCCCCAACAAAGAAGCCCTGAGGAGCCAGGATACCTGGGCACTGAGTCCTGGGATCTGTGGACTTGACCCCAGTACTGTGCTCTTTGGGAACCAAGCTAAACTATGAATCCAATCTCTTTCATTTCCCAGAGATTAAGATTGTGAGGAGGAAAGGGGATTAAGCCTTCCACATGTTGAAAGGAATGCGTTTGTATAGTAGTGATTATCTTTTGAAGTAAATATTCCTCTTTGTAAAAGCTCCACCATATTACAAAACAAAGACAGGATTTGAGGATGCAGATGTGAGCAAGTAAAGCCCTCTCATTATGAATATGGTACAGAAGTGAGAGAGAGAGCATCATGTATGAGGAACAGCAAGTGGACCAGTATGGATAAATGGCAAACTATAAAGATAGAAATAGAGTGAAAGAAAACTTTAAAGATAGGCAGAGAACACGTTGTGAAGAGCTTTAAATGGCAAACAAACAAGTTTCTATAGGATCATAGACCTAATAGGGAATCAGAGGAGTTCACTGTATGACTATGACTCAGGGAAACCCAGTCTTCAAGAAGTTTGGAAACCATGTACCCAAGGGTAATTATTGTTCATGATTTCTTGAAATATGTTATTCAGAACTTCTGCTACATTGTATTTTTCTGAGAAGTCAATGATTTTCAGATTATCTTGCTGAATTCTGTTTCAGGTCAATTGTTTGTATTTTTTTTATAGATACTGTACATATTCTTCCAATTTGGTTGTCTTTTAACTAGTTCCATATTTCTTGTATAATTTGAAATGCTTTCTTCATTTTTTTTGAGGAAACACATTGTTGAGTTATAATTTTATTCTTTTTTAAAGTAATTGCTAATTTTGTTTTTATATTGCCTAAATCATGCCCTACCCCTTAACCGTCCCTTGCTCTTTACTAGAAAGTCATCTTGTATAAGTTTTTTAAAAAACAGGAAAAAGCAGTAAACACTAATTAATGCATTAAATAAAATCTGACAATATGAGCCCATAAGGCCTACCCCCCATATTCTTTTTTGTTTAACCCTTACCTGCCGCCTTGGAATCAATATTATGTATTGGTTTCAATGCAGAAGAGTGGTAAGGGCTAGGCAATGGGGGTTAAGTGCCTTGCCCAGGGTTGCACAGCTGGGAAGTGTCTGAGGCCAAATTTGAACCTAGGACCTCCCTAAGTCTAGGTCTGCTCTCAATCCACTGTGATTCCCAGCTACCCTCCCCACATTCTTAAAAGGGGTATCTTTTCATTTTTCTTCTATGTCACCAAGCTTGTTCTTTTTTTACTTTTGCTATATTCCTTTTCAATAAGTTTATAGTGGTTGGTCTTTCAATTTATATTATTGTAGTCGTGTATCTTTTTTTTTCTTGGCTTTTCTTACTTTGAATCAGACTATGTCTTTCCACACTTCTCTGTACTTAACTGTACTTGATGTTTCTTTCAGCACAAACCTATTATATAACAATTAGGTATAACAATTTCTTTAAGTATTCCCCTGTCAATGGGCATCTACTTTGTTTCCAAATCTTTTCTAATGCTAAAAATGTTGCCATAAATATTTTAATGGATCTATAGTTTATACATATATGTGTATTATGTGTGTGTGCCTGCATGTGTATATTTTAAACAAATTAATTCCTTAGGGTACATGGCTAGCTTAGGGTACATGAAATCTCTGCCGTTTTAACTATAACTTCAGGATCATATTGATTTTTATTGGAACATTCTTTCATATTTTTAAGAGTTTTTAGTTCTTTTGAGAATCATCCACATTTCTTGACCATTTATGTATTGGACAAGGGCTTCTGATTATGTCTGTTTGTTTTCTATATATCATGGATATCAAACCTTTATCTGAGAAATGATATGAAAGACTTCTTCCCATTTAACCACTTCCCTTCTTATACTAGATGCATTAATTTTATTTCTGCAAAAGCTTTTCAATTTCATGTCATCAAAGTTATCAATTTTGTCTTTTGTAAATTGCCTTTATCCCTTTCTTGGTTAAGAATATAATTCCTACATACAT
Source organism: Gracilinanus agilis (assembly GCF_016433145.1). Taxonomy (NCBI): domain Eukaryota; kingdom Metazoa; phylum Chordata; class Mammalia; order Didelphimorphia; family Didelphidae; genus Gracilinanus; species Gracilinanus agilis. The sequence continues at coordinate 195,347,598 of NC_058134.1, forward strand.
CTGTGAAAAGCATGTGATCTCCTTCTAATTTTTTTATGGTGTGATCTACAATATTCAGGTCATAATACCAGTTAAAATATATCATGAAATATGACTTAAGATTGTAGCCTAATTCTAGTTTCTGTCAGACAGATTTCCAGTTTTCCCAGAAGTTCTAATCAAATAAGGAGTTCTCAGTAATTTATATTTTGTAATTTGTCACACACTAGAATACTGAGTGGCATTATTTTAAAAAATTTATCCTTGTCAAATCTGTTCCATTGCACTACTTTTTTATGTGTAACTAATAATGAATGGTTTTGGTGATTGCAATTTTATAATATAGTCTAAGGTCTGAACGTGCTGTTTCCCTTCATTCCTACCTTTATAATTGTTTACTTTCATATTCTAAAGGTTTTGTTTCTCCATTTGAATTTACTTTATTGGATTGAGTTCTTTAAAGTATCCCTTTGTAAAACGATTTATAAAATTATAAGTTAATTTTGATTTTTAGAGTGGAATGGCCCAATCATGAACAATGAATATTTCTTCAACTATTTTAATTATTCTTTATTTCTTCAAGAAGGATTTTAAAACCAAATCTAAATAATTATTAATTGTGATCTGAAGGACTGAATCTCTATATCTTATACATTTTGTATTATTTTAAATAAGATTTTCCTTTCTCTTATTGCTGCTTGAATTTTGCTATTATCTCATAAAATATATTTGATTTTGGGGGGTTTAATTTGTAGCCTGCAACTTAATGAACCTATTAATAGCCTCAATTGCTATCTTTTCTAATTAATTTGAATATTACATTTGAATCATCATATCATTGACAATTATATTTTTAAAAAGCTCTGTATAGGCCCATATTTTTAGCATTCTAAAAAATCATATATGCTCGTCGTATACTATCAATGGATTTTTCGTATCTATCAAGATCATTATGTGCCACTAGATGTTTCTTGTTTAATTATATTGATTGATTTCTGAATGCTGAACCATCCTAGTGTCTTTGGAATTAATCCAACTCAGTGATAGCTAATGATTTCTTAGATAAAATTACTCTAATATGACAGAATTTTATCCAAATAATTTTTAGCTTGATATTCATTAATGATATGAGCCTATAGTTCTCTTCCCCGCCCCTTGTTTTTCCTGAACTAGGTACTGAAACTATATTTGTTTCATTGAATGCTTTCTTTTTCAGTTTTTGAGAATAATTATTAAACAACTGGTATTCATTATTTCTTCAAAACTTTGGTAGAGTTCTCTGTAAATCTAGACCTGAGGGTTGCTTTAGCTGCATCCCAAAAATTTTGGTATATCATTTCTTAGTTATCATTCTATAATCTATTCTTTTACCCACCTGTTATTTAGGACTTTAATCATTAAATTTTTATTTAAGTCTATTGTTTGTATTTTCCTATCTGGTTAATATTTTATTGTGTATAGTCTATAAAGGATAATGTTTTTGCTTTTATTTTCTTCATTGTTTATACCTTATTTGAAATATCCCCATGCTTTAATATGTAGTTAATTTTTATAAAAGTTTTATATGATGCTGATAAATATGCATATTTTAATAGTCCCACTTAGAAAATTTTCAACTCAGTTTTTTACTTTCTGTTATTCCAACATTTTGTTTGTCTATGTTTTCTTTTTCTTTTTCATCTTTTTTTTAGATTTATTTGAGGAAAATTAATTTTTGTTATTATTGCACACTAAATTTTTCTAGTAATATTCTTCATCTATACTTGTATTATATATTTTTTTGGTTTTGCCTTAATATTATTATTGAAACTCCTTTTTAGTATTTACTAGATGGAAAGAGGATTTTGCTCCAGATGTCTTTTTTTTAATTCTGTGTCTTTGTTTTTATGTTACCTTTCTTGGAAGAAACATTGTGGGGGGTTTGTTTGCTAAAACAATTTGGTATTCTCCGATTATTTGATTGTATAATTTGTTGTTCAGTCAGTTTCACTCATTCTGACTTATTGTAACTCCATTTTGGGTTTTCTTGGCAAAGATACTGAGTGGTTTGCCAATTTCCTTCTCCAATTCATTTTATAGATAGGGAAACTAAGGCAAACAGGGTTAAGTGACTTCTCCAAGGTCTGGTAGGTTTCTGAGAAAGAATTTGAATACAGATCTTACTGAGTTCCACTGTGTCACCTAGCTGCTCTAGCTAGTATTCTCAGGTTATTTGATTGTGGAATATTTTTACATTTTAAGGTATGAGAATTGGGCTTTATTTTTCTCTTTCGATGTGGTCAAATCTGGGTATACAGGTTAATCTAGAGTGGTGGGAATATATTAAAAGATGAAGGAGAGATCAAAGGAAAATATCAAATTCAGGAAATATCAAATACTGTTTACTATGAATAAGAGAGTGGGAAAGGTGAAAGGAGAGGAAATGAAGTTTATTATTCTTAATCAAAGCATGATATTGGATCAACAGTCCACAGAAAAGATCTATCAGTGAATATATCTTTGACAAACACTACAAATATAAAATGTGCTAGACCCAGAACTGAATAAGAAGAAAGGCTGGATTACATTTCTAAAGTTATGCTTCTAATGACTCCATGATTCTCCCCAACACTAAAGTTCATCTTTTTAACAGCAAAATTCTTCTATTTATACTGTATGGTTGTGAGTTATAGAATATCACAGGAGATTTAAGAAAAATTAAAATTATGAGTCACCAAAAGGGTAGATAAATGCAAGTATGTGTTGGTGTGTGTCAACTGTAGTATATTATCAATGAATGGCTCTGCAAGAAAAGTGATATAAAAGATGACATCAAATAAAAATGACATTTTTTGTTAATTTTTGTTTTCGGTTCCAAATTCTTTTTCTTCCTCTATTCTTCCACCACCCATTGAGAAGGCTAGAAATACTCTAACCATTATATATATGAAGTCATGCAAAACATATTCTCACATTAGCTCTGTTGTAAAAAAGAAAAGAAGAAAAAGAAAGTAAAAAATATGCTTCAACCTACACTCAAGAGTTTATCAGTTCTCTCTCTGGAGGTAAATAACATTTTTTCCATCATGAATCCTCTGGAACTGCCAAGGATTGTTATATCAACTAGATTAGTTAAGTCTTTCACAACTGATTATCATTGCAATATGGCTGCTACCATATACAATGTTTCTCTGGTTGTGCTCATTTCCTTTTGTCTAGGTACATATAAATTTTCCAAGAATTTCCTAAAGCCATTCCCTTTGTTATTTCTTAAAGCATAACAATAGTATTTCTTCACAATCATATAGGACGGTGATGGCAAACCTATGACATGCATGTCAGCAATGACACACGTAGCCATTTTCAATGACACGTGGCCACATGCAGCCACATACAGAGAAGTATGGAGTCACATGCTGAGGATGAAACATTTGCTATAGTGTAGTGTAGATACTCTATGCACTATAAATGACCATTCTGCCTATATTAATTTACCTATTTTGGTTTATTAAATATAATTACATATTATGTCAGGAGCTATTAAGAGAAATTAGAATCTCAAGTAGATATTTTTATCTAGATCCCCTCAAAAGATCAATACAGACCGGTAGAGCCGTGTATTAGCTTTCTCCCTATTGGGGTCGAGAAATCGGAGTGAGATATCTAAGATAAAAATCTGAGATTCCTCTTTTGATTCCTTTGATAATTCTCACCTTCCTTCAAAATGCATTATAGTCTTATTGAAAAAGCTTTGGGCTTTCAGCACTCCAGTAGGAGGGGAGCTAACTCTGTTCCCCTTTGACCAAGAATACAGATGGCTGGTACGACCAAGGTCGAACCCTTGGCAGGGCATTTTTCCCAGAATTAAAGTAAAATAATGAGGTTCAAAAAATTTGTTTAATACCATCAAGGCTGAGAAATGTCGGGGCTTTCCACCCTAACGGAGATGTCCCAGGCTTCATTTAAAGATAACACATGTAGTTGATACTTTAGCATAGGTTTTTGTTGTTGTTTTTTTTTTTTAAACCCTTGTACTTTGGTGTATTGTCTCATAGGTGGAAGATTGGTAAGGGTGGGCAATGGGGGTCAAGTGACTTTCCCAGGGTCACACAGCCTGGAAGTGGCTGAGGCCGGGTTTGAACCTAGGACCTCCTGTCTCTAGGCCTGACTCTCACTCCACTGAGCTACCCAGCTGCCCCCAGCATAGGTTTTTTTTTATCTACACCTGGAGGCTTCTAAGGCTTTTGTTTTGACTATAGTAAAAATCTTGCTCTCTGTAACTGTGGGAAACTTTCTTGGGTTTTGGGGGGAAGGGGTTCTTTAATTTCCTTTATAATAAAGTGGCTACTTCAGTATTTTTTGAAGTACTATGAGCTAACAAGCCATGCTTCCAATCTGTTTCATTCTTTGCTTCCGACGACCACCCAGGCCACTCAGATAAGTCTCTGGTTATAGAGCAAGTTCTCTATAATATTACAATTATACATTTTTGTTATTAAACTATAAATAAACTATAAATTTAAAAAATCCTGAAATTATGGTATTTTTCTTCAAGTGACACACCACCTGAGTTATGCTTAGTTTTTTGGCGAATTTTGACCACCAAGCTCAAAAGTTTGCCCATCACTGATATAGGACAATCCATTCAGTTCTTGTCTAGGTACCTTGGAACTTTGGATTTACCAAACACTAGGTAACCATGGTAATTTACTTCTGTATATTATGTACCTATTCTATCCTTTGATCAGTCATTCTTATTTCTTATTCAGTACCAGATTGTTTTAATGATGACCAATTTGTAGTATAATTTGAGATCTGATACTGCAGATAAATGTAAAATAAATGTTTGGTTTAAGAGAAATGCTTTTGATAATATTAGAAAAGCTTCTTTCATTTCTGTTCTTTTTGGTAATTACATTTTTGCACATTTGTACAAATGTTCAAGTTACATTTAAAATAAATGTAAAAATATAAAAATAAGTGGATTAGTAATGTATGAGAATGAGGGATAGCTGATAGCCTTTGTGTTTGACTGCAATCTACAAAATGTCAAAAGAGATAAAGGAAGGCATCTAACGTGTTCTGTGTACCTCCTGTGGAACTTATGATAAAACCTGGACAAGAGTCACCCAGGATGAGAAAGCAGAGATGGTTTGGAACCTGCACTGTTGAAGACAGTATCAGCTTCATCAAAGCTTTGAAAGTGATTAAATTGCGTATATTAAGAATACTATTATAGTTTAATATTATAAAGGCTATTTTAATTAATAATTTTCTTAACAGAATAGGAAAATACAGTAATACGGAGACATGTAGAAATTCTTCAACAAAATACAATAATCACTTATGTTAAAAACACTAAAAAGTACAGAAATGAAAGAAGTTTTTCTAATATTATCAAAAGCATTTCTCTTAAACCAAACATTATAATGGAGAAAACAGTGAAAGTTTTTTCAATACCATTAGGATCAAATCGAAAATCTTCATTGTTTCCATTATTGTTTGACGGAGTACTATAAATGCTTCCTATAGCAAAGTTACAAAGTAAATTATGGTAGCATGAAAAATTTTCCTGTCAGATCTAAGGATGAAGGAAGAGATTACAACCAAACAAGAGATAGGATCATAGAATGTAACATGGATAATTTTGCTTACATAAAATTTAAAAGGTTTTCTACAAACAAAACTAATATGTATGAATTTAGAAGAAAAACAATCTGGGAAATTTTTTCACAATAAATTTATCTGTTAAAGGCATTGTTTCTCAAACATATAGGAAACTGAGGCAAATTTCTAAAAATAAGAGCCTTTCCTCAATTCATAAATGGTCAAAGAATATGAACAGGTGGTTTTCAGAAGAAGAAAGCTATCAATACTCACATGAAAAATGCTCTAGATCACTACTGAGCAGAGCAATGCAAATTAAAATAATTCTGAGATACCCCCTCTCACCTCTCAGATTGGCTAACATGACAGAAAAGAAAATGAGAAATGCTGGTGGGGATGTGAAAAGCTAAGGAAACTAATGCATTGTTGGTGGAAGGCAAAAGATGAAAAATCATTTTGGGAAAGAAACTGAAGCAAAACTTAAGCTTTGAAGGATATCATGAGCTGTTGCTTAGTAGTTTTTGTTGTTTCCTACTCTTTGTGACCTTATTTGGAGTTTTCTTAGTGAAGATACCGGAGTGGTTTGCCATATCCTTTCTACAACTCATTTCACAGATGAAAAACTAAGGCAAACAGAGGTAGATGACTTGCCCAGGGTCACAGAGGTGTCTGAAGCCAGATTTGAACTCAGAAAGATGAGTCTTTCTGACTCCAGGACCAGCACTCTATCCACTGTACCACTTAGCTTCCCTGATAACACTATCACCTATTTATTCTCTATAGTACAAATCACGGATGAGTTCTAGGAGTCAATAAAAACTTTCTTATGTCTATCCTACTGGTGGTTCTGAAGGCAATGTTGGATGGCAGAACTCTTCCATCACTACTCCAAATTCTAGAAGTCTTTATATACTTGCCACGCACTGCCTATGATGATTACAAATGATCACCAGGCATTAGTACATTCTCCTAATGTCAAGCCATGGTTTAAAGATTCAGTAGACAGGTCTTCCTGGGATTAATGACAATTCCACGTGATGTCACTGGAGGTGCAAGACTCAAAATGGGGATAAAAGATCTGGCTCCAGCTATGATTACCACACCTTCCACGTCCCTTTGAAAAACTGCAGGTTGCCCACACAAGTGGTTAAGCAATGTCCAGGTGTATGGGTGCCTTTGGAGGAGCCTTCCCAGGCCCAGGGCTGGGTGAAAGAATTCCATACTCTGGGGACACAAATACAAGGTGTGTACCATGGTGAATAAATGACTGTTCACTGATTTGTTTTTTTTTTTTCTGTGATGAGCTTAAGTTCCATATTAGGCATTGGACTTCTCAGACAAGAACAAAACTGAGAAACCTAATCCTCCATAGAATTTTTTAGTACTTTTCCTTCTAGCTCAACTCCTTAATTCTTCAGAGGTGGAAACTGAGATTCCAGTAGGACAGATAGATATGAAGCACCAATTTTTTTTCATCAGATTGACCATGAGAATTTATTTGAATCACTTTTTAGGAAGCTAGAGTAAAAGGATTTAGAGTCAGATGATCTCAATTCAAATCCTGATTCTACTACTTACAATATGTGTGATGTTGAGCAAGCTCCTTGTCCTCTCTTGACCTCAGTTTCCTCATTAAAAAATTTGGGGTCTGCAGTAATTGAAACAATCCTTTCTAGCTTTATTCTTTTTAAACCCTTACCCTCTGTCTTAGATACTAACTATCAGTTCTAAGGCAAAAGGGTGGTAAGGGCTGGGCAAATGGGGTTAAGTGATTTGCCCAGGGTCACATAGTCAAGAGCGTTTGAAGTCAAATTTGAATCCAGAACTTCCTGTCTCTAGACCTAGCTCTCTATCTACTGAGCTACCTAGCTGCCCCACCCCATGCCCTTTTAGCTTTAAATTTCATGATATATAACAAATATAAAAAAAATTTGTTACATGACAAATTTTCAGAGAGTACAGAATTGAGTGGCAGAGCCCAGAAATCATATTCTAAATTCTCCCTATGCTAATAATAAAATAATTGTCACAAATTAAATAAAACTAGCCCCCTTTCCTATTTACCATCTGATTTGTCCCCAATATAGGGGCTATCATCTTGCTTCAGAAGAGAAAGATGTATATATGCCCTCAAATCTAGCCAAAGTCCAACTTCCAGATCTCTTTTCCAGGAAATCTCAAATTGCTCTTGACTCCTCCCATTAATTTCCAGAGACAGGAATTTCATTGACACAATAAAGCCATTAACGGACAGTTCTGTCTGCCCAATCAGAAGCACAATAAAATGACACTGAATCCCAGCAGAGAAGATCACGGAGAAGTTAATTCTAAATCTGAAAGAACTACAGAGCCATTCTTTGCTGTCCAAATGATGTGGATTTTGTGTGTTGTGTAGACCAGCAGTATCAAACTGAAATAGAAACAGATTTTTGTGGTTCCCAATTACATTTTCATCTGCTTTAGACCACACTTGGGAGTTCTGTGGACCATAAGCTTGTCATTTCTGGTAGGATAGTGCAGATCCAAACTGAATGTGAAATAACTGTTCAGCAGTCTCAGAAAGTTGACTTTACCTCCCAGGAGAGTTTAATAGGTACAATTTGTTAGGATTTGATGTTTTAAGAGTGAAGTGAGCAGAACCAGGAGAACAGGTTATACAATAACAAAAACATTGTAAAAGGGAACAACTTTAGAAGACTTTTAAGATCTCTGATCCATAAAAATGACCAAGTACAATTCCAAAGGACTGATGATAGAAAATGTAACCTGTCTCCTGACAGGGAGGGGATAGATGTAATATGCAAGATGAGACACATATTCTTGGACACAACTAGTATAAGAATCTGTTTTTGCTTTGCTATGCATATTTGTTACAAGGATATATATGTATGTACATATATATATGTTATGAGGATATATGTGTATATGTGTGTATGTATATATATATATCCTTGCATACATATATACTTATAACATATATAATATATATAAACCTAATGAGAAGGGATAGTGAGGAGAGAAAGTAAATGCTTATTAGTTGAAAAAGCAAAATTTAATTTTAAAACTTCAACTTTAATTATTATTGTTTTAGAAAAATTATAAATTATTAATGATTGTTATTAATAATGTTTTAAATTATTATTCTTTCAGATTTTAAACCTTTCTTTCATGGCAGAGTTAAAAAATAGCTGCCCTGTCCCGTGTTGTGGTTGTTCAGTCATGTCCAACTCTTTGTGATTCCTTTTGGGGTTTTCTCGACAAGATACTGAAGTGGTTTGCCATTTTCCTTTCCAGCTCATTTTACAAATGAAGAAACTGAGGCAAACAAGGCTAAGTGACTTGACTAGGATCTCATAGTTAGTAAGTCCCTGAGGATGGATTCAAACTCAGGAAGATGAATCTTCTTTACTCCAGGTCTACTATTATCTACTTTACTGCCTACCTGTCCATATATTAAGTACCTTTTCTTTTAATTCTAAGAAAAAAAAAAACCTTTCTTAAATGAAGTAAAGTTAATAATGATGATATAAAATGTACTCAGTAGAAGACAAAAGCCAGAACAATCAATATTACATTTCCTTAAGAGGAAGAAAAGGCAGAATTGAATACCTTTTACGATCCCTGTTTGTTGTTGTTGTTGTTTTTTACAGCAATCCTAGAATGAGAGATACTAAAGCTTGACTTTCTCATTTCTTGTCTAGGGTAGAGACATAACCAGTTAGAGAGATCAAGAAAAACATATCTCGTGTGGGGTCAAGCCAACCCCAGCATGAATCTGGGTTTTGTGTGAATACAGAGATAGATAGATAGATAGATAGATAGATAGATAGATAGATAGATAGANGTGAATACAGAGATAGATAGATAGATAGATAGATAGATAGATAGATAGATAGATAGATAGATAGATAAGATGAAATTTGTTCCTCCCTGAAGGAGTATCTTATCAAGAAAACCCCAAAAGGAATCAAAGAGGATTGTCCTTTCATAAGTATTCCCAGCTTTCCACCAATAATAGCTTTGCTAAGCCACAAGTATAGAGTAAACACATAATACATGCCAGATACTATACTAAGTGCTACCTTCCCCCTTCTTAAATCCATGTCCATAGAAGCTACTCCTAAATGGCATAAGGTTTCCCATAGTTTTATTTCTTTTTAACTTTCTGCTCCCTTCTTTCCCCTCCTTGTCCACTTCCTTCCACCCTTTATCCCTATTTTTCTTTAACTCCAACTCCAGTTAAAATGGATGAACAATTCCTATTGGTTTTCCACAATCAAATGAATGAAAACTGCCCTGGGCTCCCATCTCAATGGCAACTCATCAGATTACAGTTTTACCTCCACTATGACTAATATGGACAAGCTGAGTAAACAGGACCAGGGAGAATTTCTGTAACCACCCACATGGGCAGAATGAAATTGAATGATGGGTTTGGATTAGGTGCTTTGGTTTTCGGATGGGGCTTTTTGTTGTTTTATGGAAGGCTTTATAAAGTTCGTTGTTGATTGTTGTTTTTGCAAATTCCCTATTCCCCTCACCCACCCCAAAGTTTCAAACTCCATAGTACCATAGCAACAAAACTAAATTTATTGAATCCTAGTTACCTGAAGAGGTTGAATCATTCATTCTCCAACCCTAAACAAAGTCCTGAAAGGGATATTTCTTATGTTTAACCCAAAGCTGAAGACTAAATCCTTTTCCCTTTTGTGGGAGTATAAGGGAAAAAAGAACAGTTAGCTATATTCTCTATGAAGAAGCCTGAATGGATTGAAACAGGGAGATAAAAGTAGTTCCTTAGAGTTTCATTTTTTAAATTAAATTTAATTTTTAATTACATGGCAATTTTCCCACAATTGGTCCTTTCCTGAAGTCCTTATGTTTTCCTAGGTTATGGTTGGGCACAATCCTCTTATAATCCTTTTCTGTAATTTTCTTATAGTTTGGAGGTGACCCAAAGCTCTCGAAGGCCATTGCCAGCAAAGCTTATGCTCCTAAGGGTAGTTTTAGCTTTGAATATTGGCTTGCCAATGATTCATATGAGAGTTAAATTTAGAGAAGTTTATTATGCACACAAGGCTATCATGTAATGAATTTGTTTAGCCATGACAACTCAAAAAACCATCTAATTGAGTTGTGGAGGATGACAATCTGCACTAGTGGAGAGAGTATCCATGATGGTGAAATGGTGAAGCTTTTGGAGTATTCAAATAAGTTTAACACCAGAGAGGTTGGCACATAAAGAACACTGTAATTGGAATCAAAAAGGATTGACTTTTTGGCTTAGCTCTTCTGTTAAATGGCGTGTTGTTCATTCATTTCAAAATTGTGTCCAATTCTTCATGACCCGATTTTAGGTTTTCTTGGCAAATATACTGGAGTGGTGTGTCATTTCTTTCTTCATATTACTTCACAGATGAGGAAACTGAGGCAAACAGGGTTAAGTAACTTATGCCAGGTCACACAGCAAATCACTTCCATTTTCTAGGCTTGAGTTTCATTCTGAAAAATGAAAAAAAGTTATACCAGATAGCCAACTAGCCTCTAAAATCTCTTACCATGTTAATATTCTAAGATTCTAACTCCAAAAAACTAAAATTCAATCCATATCTTAACAGTACATTTTGTTATATAACTACCATTCATGCATATATTCATGCATGACTTTTCTCTTAGTATAGACTGATCTTAACTTTTTTGCCATCCACATTTGCCATATTTTCCATATTCCCAACTTGAGTAACCAAGAAGTCTGTTTTAATGATGCCAAAGTCAATGAGTTAAGCTCTCATGGGAGCAAATTAACCACATCTGTTCCAGCATCACTGATTGTTCCTCTGGTTCCTGTCACTTATCTCATGTGTTAGCTTATCATGGTTGATAAATAGTCAACAAACATTTATTATATGCCAGGCACTGTGCTAAGCACTGGGGATAGAAAAAGAGACAAAAGATATTCACTACCTTAGGAGCTTACAGTCTAATGGAAGAGACAATAAACAAGAAAATATGGACAAACAAGTTATGTATCATATAAAATGGGAAATAATGAAGGAAATAAAGCACTGGAATTGAGAGGGGTCAGAAAAGGCTTCCTGTAGAAGATTAGATTTAAGCTGGAACTTAAAGGAAACCAGAAAAGATCAAAGGAGGAGATGAGGAGATAGGACATTCCAGGTATGTAGGGCAGCTAGAGAAAATGCCTAGAGTCTAGAGAAAGAGTGTCTTGTTTGTGGAACAGCCAGGAGACCAGTGTCAATGGATTAAAGAATATGTGCTGGGGAATGCAGTGCCTTTTTTCTCTATTTGTATCCCCAGTACGTAGCAGAGGTTAAATTATGAAGGACTTTGAATGCCAACCAGAGCATTTTGTATTTTGATCCTGAAGGCAATAGGGAACCACTGGAGTTTATTGAGTAGGGGAGTGGCATGATCTGACATGCACTTTAGGAAATTTACTTTGGCAGCTGATTAGAGGATGGATTGTCGTGGTGATAGATAAGGTGGGCAGAATCACCAGCAAGATATTCTTACAGTCCAGGCATGAGGTGATGAGAGACTATATGAGAGTGAGGGCAATATCAGTATCATATGTTGGTTGCATTAGTGTGTTATATGGATAAAAATAATCAGTGTGTAAGCAAATACACAGCAGCTCAGAAAGTAAATCATTTGGTTAGAGGAGAGTTGAATGCTAAATTGCCAATGACCATGAAGACATACCTGGAAAGAATATTCACTGCCCTCCCTGGGGTAACAAAGATGGTCCTGAGAAAGAGCATTTTTCACCAGTTAACTTTGACCCTCCCTTAGAGTATAGACCTTGACTAGGAAAAGTTATACCACAGGGATGTTGACTAAGGGCAAAGTACTGCCTTGGGAGTAATGACAAGAGCACTAGACTTGGAGTTCCTAGGTTTGAATCCCAATTTTACCATTTGCCTGACCTTGGATAAGTCCCTTAATTAACCTCTCTATGCCTTGCCTTTCTCATTTAAAAAGTAAGGGGCAATGCAATGACCCAGGACAATTCTGAGGGATTTATGGTAAAGAACACTACCCACATTCAGAGGAAGGACTGCAGAAGAGGAAACATAGAAGATAAACAAATGCTTGAACACATGGGTCGGGGTGGACATGATTGGGGATGTGGACTCGAAACTACCACACCAATGCAACTATCAACAATTTGGAAATAGGTCTTGATCAAGGACACATGTTACAACCAGTGGAAATGTGTGTCGGCCATGGATGGGGGGAGAGCGGGGAGTGAAGGGGAAAGTAGGAGCATGAATCATGTAACCATGTTAAAAATGAATATTAATAAATGTTTAAATTTTTAATAAAAGTAAGGGGATTAGACTAGATCATTTGTTCCTAACAATTTTCTATGGTTTAAAATCTTCCTAACAACAGCAGCAAAAATGTACCGTGAACTCTCTAGATTAACTTAATATACTCCTCATAGTATTCTGTAATTATCCACTGATTAAGACATAATTAAACTCGAAACCCTGGGACTATCATTATGAACTCCAAGGAGTTTGTGAACTACCAGGAGTCACTGGAATAGATGACTCGTAAGATCCCTTCCAACTCTAAATCTATGATTTTATCCCAATAGGTTCTGAGGACTCAAAGATCAGAGTAAGTTGTTTTCAGTTAAAATCATAGAATGCTGAGGTTGGAAGGGAATCTCAGAGCTGATCTAGCCCAGTTCCCTGCCCTCACACCTCCAAGATGAAGAAACAGATGCTTAGGGAAGTTAAGTGATTTATAGGATAATAGGATTATGGGAGGGTAACAAAGCTGTGTGTGTGGCATAGCCAGGAGTTGTCCAAATAAGCACCAACCCAGTAGGTAAGGGGTGAAGCAAATTAAACCTGTATTTGGTATTGTATTGCATTTACTTAGCCTGATAATTATTCAGCTTCAGCTAGGAGGTGATTCAGTGACTGCCCCATTGATCTTCCTCTAAACTATTCTCAAACAAGACTAATTTGTTATTGAAACCAGGGGAAGTGGAGTAGAGAACAGCTCAGGAAGAGAACAATGTCAAGTAATAAGGTAGTGATCCAATAAGGTAAATGTCTGACAGGAGGAAACGACTGTGGTAGCAAGGATGGAATCCTAAAATCAGAGACTCTCAGAGTTGGAAGAGCTTTCAGAAATCATCTAGAATAATTTTGCCCAAAGCAGGAATTGTTTGAACAGTGCCTCATAGGATGCTTGGTATTGCCATTCAAATATGTCATGTATATGAGTTTTGTCTCCACAGCTATACATTGAGCTCCTTATCACCAAGGACTGCATCTTATAGTCAATAGCTTCCAAATGCCCAAGCACAGAAAATAGCCACAGAACGAAAGGGAATGAAACCCTCCTTGAAAGCTTGAGGGATTGTATTTCTTTTTTTTTTTAATTTAAACATTTATTAATATTCATTTTTAACCTGTTTACATGCTTCATGCTCCTACTTTTCCCTTCACCCCCCTTCACCCCCTCACCCATGGCCGACGCACATTTCCACTGGTTGTAACATGTGTCCTTGTTCAGGGTCTATTTCTATATTGTTGGTAGTTGCATTGGTGTGGTAGTTTCGAGTCCACATCCTCAATCATGTCCACCCCAACCCAAGCGTTCAAGCAGTTGTTTTTCTTATATGTTTCCTCTCCTGCAGTCCTTCCTCTGAATGTGGGTAGCATCTTTACCATAAATCCCTCAGAGCTGTCTTGTGTCATTGCAGTGCTGCTGGTACAGAAGTCCATTACATTTGATTTTACCACAGTATATCAGTCTCTGTGTACAATGTTCTTCTGGCTCTGCTCCTTTCATTCTGCATCAATTCCTGGAGGTCTTTCCAGTTCACATGGAATTCCTCCAGTTTATTATTCCTTTGAGCACAATAGTATTCCATCACCAGCATATACCACAGTTTGTTCAGCCATTCCCCAATTGAAGGACATACCCTCCTTTTCCAGTTCTTTGCCACCACAAAAAACGCAGCTATAAATATTTTCATGCAAGTCTGTTAATATATGATCTCTTTGGGGTACAAACTCAACAATGGTATGACTGGATCAAAGGGCAGGCAGTCTTTTATAGCCCTTTGAGCATAGTTCCAAATTGCCAGCCAGAATGGTTGGATCAGTTCACAACTCCACCAGCAACGCATTAATGTCCTAATTTTGCCACATCCCCTCCAACATTCATTACTCTCCCCTTCTTTCATTTTAGCCAATCTGCTAGGTGTGAGGTGATACCTCAGAGTTGTTTTGATTTGCATTTCTCTAATTATTAGAGATTTAGAACACTTTCTCATGTGCTTATTGATACTTTTGATTTCTTTACCTGAAAATTGCCTATTCATGTCTCTTGCCCATTTTTCAATTGGGGAATGGCTTGATATTTTATACAATTGATTTAACTCGTTGTATATTTGAGTAATTAAACCGCTGTCAGAGTTTTTCGTTATAAAGATTTTTTCCCAATTTGTTGTTTCCCTTCTGATTTTGACTACTTTGTTTTTGTTTGTACAAAAGCTTTTTAGCTTAATATAATCAAAACCATTAAATTTGCATTTTGTAATTTTCTCTAACTCTCCCTTGGTTTTAAAATCTTTCCTTTCCTAGAGATCTGACAGGTATACTATTCTGTGTTCACTTAAATTATTTATAGTTTCCCTCTTTATATTCAGGTCATTCACCCATTCTGAATTTATCTTGGTGTAGGGTGTGAGATGTTGATCTAAACTTAATCTCTCCCATATTGTTTTCCAAATTCCCCAGCAGTTTTTGTCAAATAGTGGATTCATGTCCCAAAAGTTGGGCTCTTTGGGTTTATCATACACTGTCTTGCTGATGTCATTAACCCCAAGTCTATTCCACTGATCCTCCCTTCTATCTCTTAGCCAGTACCATATTGTTTTGATGACTGCTACTTTATAGTATAGTTTAATATCTGGTACTGCTAGGCCCCCTTCCTTCACATTTTTTTTCATTATTTCCCTTGATATTCTTGATCTTTTGTTATTCTAAATGAAATTTGTTATAGTTTTTCCTAATTCAGTAAAGAAGTTTTTTGGTAATTTGATAGGTATGGCGCTAAATAGGTAAATTAATTTGGGTAGAATGGTCATTTTTATTATGTTAGCTCGTCCTACCCATGAACAATTAATGGCTTTCCAATTGTTGAGATCCAGTTTTATTTGTTTGGAAAGTGTTTTGTAGTTGTTTTCGTATAATTGCTGTGTTTGTTTTGGTAGATAGATTCCCAAGTATTTTATGTTGTCTAGGGTGATTTTAAATGGTGTTTCTCTTTCTACTTCTTGCTGCTCTAGTGTGTTGGAAATATATAGAAATGCTGATGATTTATGTGCATTTATTTTGTATCCTGCAACTTTGCTAAAGTTGTTGATTATTGGGATTGTATTTCTTAACTTTCGGGAACTGGAAAGTTAATTGTTTTTCATTCGAGGGTCACAATTATCAAAGTTCATAGTTACTGAAGCTATAGGAGCTGCTTCCTTCTGTGCTAAATGCTTGAATAGTAGCCATGGAAGGAATGGATCCACCACTATCTCAGGGCCGTCACTGAAGGTGAAAGTGAGATCAGTGGTACAATATTATTATTCCCATTTTACAGATGAGAAAGCAGTGGCTTAAAAAAGCAAAGATACTTAAGAAACAAAGATTTGACTCGAATGTGGATCTTCTAACTCTAGTGCTTTTTACAGTGTATGTGCCACTACACCAACATTCCTCAGAATCATAGAATAGCAAGGCAAAAAGGAACATAGGAGGTCAATGAGTCCAATCCCCTGCCTGCTACAGGAACTCCTTCTACAATATCCATTATAAACAGTCATCTAGCCTCTACTTGATCACATCCAGTGACAGGAAATTCACTACCTCATGAGTCAGCCCATTTAATTGACAGCTCTAATGGTTAGAAAATTCTTTCTTAAGTTGAGCCAGAAATCTGCCTCCTGTAAATTCTGTCCACTGATCCTCATTTTCCCTCTGGAACTACATATAACAAAGCTAATCTTTCTTCCACATGACAGCTCTTCAAATGTTTAAAGACAGCTATCATTTCCCCCCAAGTCGACTCTTCTCTAGATTAAACAATTCTGGTGTTTTTTTCTTCATTTCCTAAGAGTTCAAATGCTTTCAGCTTTATCCTCTCACCAATTCTCACAATTGCCCTGTGAGATTAGATAGACAGATATCAGAGGATCATCGTCTTTTATAGCTGGAAGGAACCTTAAATAATTATTCCCATTTTATAGAAAGGAAAACTAAGACCCCCAAGGACTTTAGATTCCTTGCTTAAATACTACCAGAAAAAATAAAAGCAAGATTAAGACTAACAGCCAGGACTATAAACTCTCAGTCTAACTTTCTATCTACTTCCTCAAATACAGTTATGTTCTCCTTAACAAAATGTTTTGCCTGCTGCTTGTGGCATGATTGTTCTACACCTCTTCCTAATTTCTGGCCAGGGAGATATTGGGAAGACCATCTACCTCCAAATTCTCCTAGCTGCCCCAAAGGAATGAATCAGGTGAATCAGCCTCTCCATCTCTGCCTACATCTGCTTTGTAAGCTTTAGGTATTTCATGGAGATAGTTTCCTCTGACAGGTTTATTGTCAGTTTTGGCCCAGTGCCTTGAAAATTTTCCTCATGCAATAAAGAAAGAATGTCATTCTGCCAACCATCAATAACCACATCAAATATCAACACCACAGCTGCCATCCCTTCCTCCAAGCCACTGATATTCTACCCATCTCATGCACTATCGTGCAATGGGATCCACAGGGGTGGCTGCACCTTCTTTGGTTTTTGTTGTTTCTCTCCAAATGTGTGCTGAAAGCTTCAGGTCCAACAAGATGTCAGGTTGCAGGAAGATCAGGAAGCAAGATCATCTTAGAAGTATCACCAGGTAATTGAAAAACCCCCTGAGTATGAAAATCTCAACTCCTGACCTAGAAGGAAAGCAACAAGTCCTATCCTCTGTAGCAGCTGGTACTTATCTCAGGAACTTATCATTTCCTTGGCAAAAAAGAGTGCTTTAGACTAGGCTAAAGGATAATCAGGTAGAAGCCTTATTTTCTAGAAAAACAAAATACAAATGAATCCTAACATTAACTGAGAACAGAAGAGGGACTGGTAGAAAGAACTCTTCGTAGTCCTTGGAAGTTGAGAAATAGTAAAGTTAGAAAAAAAAAACCTTAGAGGTCATCTGGTCTAATCCCCTCATTTTACAAAGGAGAAAACTGAACTCCAGAAAAATGAAGTGATTTGTTTAAGGTATGGTAGTAAATAGCAAAGCCAAGCTTTGAGACTACACTCCAATTCCAAATCCATTGCTCATTCTACTATTCCACACTCTCCTCCCACAATCTTCCCATAAATAAAGGGCACACCCACTTTTCCCACTCTTTGCCTCTCAATCAGCCAAGGACAAAGTTCCACAAACCAAAACAATTCTAAGGAATTAAAAAAAAAAAAGAATGGATTCTGAAGAAAGGAAAGAAGGGGCATGGGACAAACAGAATAATATTGGAGTTCAGAAGGCCAAACTTGACTTCAGAAAATCCAGTAAAAGAGAAGCATTTGCCAAATGGAGCAGCAAGATAAGAAAAACTATAATATTTGGAACTGTGCTGTATCAGCCTGAAATGAAGTTGGCAGGGTCTTCTACGGAAATTGCTTTCATCCTTTTTGGGCTGTTGGAATGAGATTTGCCAAAGGGCTATTCCAGATTCCCATCCTCCATGACATATATTGTCAGGATCACATTATCCCCACCTTCTATTCCCAGAAATGGCTTTCATCTCAGCACAGTTCTCTCTGGAACAGACCAAAGGTCATAGGGACATATTGGGCTGGAGTCCCTTGTGAATGTCACTGCTGTGCCTGCCTTCCCTGGTATCACCCTCTGCTCTAAAATTGGGGCAGGTATTATTCTTAGCTGCAGCAGAAGCATGACTAAGGATCTCATAATTCATCTGAATTGGACAGTGAGTGCCAACAAAGAACTTTTTCTGCTTTCATCTTCACAGAAGGATAGTATTTACATTACAAGGATGATTTGGTGGATTGAGAGCCAGGCCTAGAGAAGGGAGGTCCTAGGTTCGAATCTGGCCTCAGACACTTCCCAGCTGTGTGACCCTGGGCAAGTCACTTGACCCCCATTGCCTACCCTTACCACTCTTCTGCCTTGGAGCCAATACACAGTATTGACTCCAAGATGGAAGGTAAAGGTTTAAAAAAAAAGGATGATTTGACCAATGTTAGGTAATTTTCACCATTCATTTGACTTACTCAGGAAATATGTGTTGAACAGTGACTACATACAAAGTCCTGAAAAGTATGCACAAATGAAAAGGAAGCTTATAGTCTGACAGATGGAGGCAGGGGGCAGAGCAGTGCAGATAAGACATAGAAACCAATAACTACAATTGAAAATAGAACAGATATAAGGACTTGAAAGACATCAAAACAAAGTATTATGAGATTTCAGAATATAGAGAAATAACTTCTGGACAGGAGGGAAAGTTTGCACAAAATATGACATTTGATCTTGGTTTTGAAGAATGGGTGAGATCTAATCAATGAAGTTATCAAGAGGGAACATTCTGTGCTTTGAGAACAATAGAATCTGAGGCATCCAGACTGGGAAATACAGGCTGAGTCATGATGAGTAATGAGATCTGATCAAAGTAATAGGGGCTATAAAGGGAAATCGTGGATCATAAGCATAGAAGGATGAAATTGGGGGCCAATTATAAGTTCTGATATTTAATAACAAGATAAAGAGAGCTCATTTTATCCCCAAGTTATTTGGATCCCAAAGGGCAAAAGACAATTGCCACTCCCTTTTTTCTTCTGATGAGTGGTAAAGGTCCAGGCTATCTCACAATTAAGTAAACAAATGTTCCATTGAAGATGCATCCCTAGTAGGGAATTGACTGATGGGTGGGAAGTGAAAGAGACCATCTCCTAGATGCCATGGAATCATAAAGTCATAGGATTTAAAACTGAAAGAGACCTCAGAGATCATCTAGTCCAGTTTTTTCATTCATATATGAAGATACTGAGGCCTAGAGAGAGGCGATCCATTTAACAAGGGAACTGGCAATCAAATCCAGATCTTAAGATCCAAATTCATAACTATTGGTCATTGCTTTTACTCAGTGATAATATGTCCATAACAGATGAACTTTTTGGGGGTGAACATTCCTAAAGGAGAGAACCCTATGGGGCAATATGGAATAATGGAAAGAGTAGTGGAAGAGAAGTCAAGAGACCTGGTTTTGACTCTTGGCTTTGATACTTGCTTGGCAGAGTAAGTTCTAAGAACTTACTCAACCTTTAGGTTTCTTCAGCTATAAAAGTGAGGTGAAATTATTTGTATTCCTCCCCTAAAATTCTTCTCCAGGGCCCCATGGTGGTATGCAAGTGTTCTTGCACTCTCAAAGTTTATATCAATGTTACACAAGCACTACCTGGAAAGGTTTTAAGCTTGAGTGTGGTGATGATGAGTTCTTTGTCTTCTGGGGTCCAATTCAGCTAGGCTCAGAGAGGTTTCTCATCAGGTTTGAAAAAGGATATTGAATAATTTAGCCACAGAAGCTCAAGATGGCTAGGTTATTGAATGATTGTATATAGAAGCAGTCAGGTAGCTCAGAAGATAGATCACTGGATCCGGAGTCAGTAAGACCTGAGTTCAAATCTGGCCTCAGCCACTTACTAGCTCTGTGACCCTGGGCAAGTCACTTAACTCTTACCACTCTTCTGCCATAAAATGAATACTAAGATAAAAGGTAAAGATTTTTTCAAAAGTCATTTAATTTCTGTTTGCCTCAATTTTCCAACTGTAAAAATGAGGATAATAATAGCACCTACCTTGCAGGGTTGTTGAGAAGATCAAATGAAATTCTATTTATAAAATCTTTTTCACAGAGCCTGATACAGAGCAGACAATAAATGCTTGTTCCTTTCCCCTACCTTCACCTCCACTTGTAGCATGCATGGGCAAAGGAATCCCCTATGCCACCGAAATTATAGATCATTGAAATAACACAATGTTCACCTTACAGAATTGTTGAGAGGGAAACACTTTGTAAACTGTAGAATGATAGAAGCACGAGTTATCATTATAAAGGCTGTTTCTACCCAGAAGTGCCTGATCCATTTGGAATAAAAGCTTCCTGTACAACCTAGATACTAGAGATTGGAGGACATAGGCAGCTGGGGGCACACTGGATGGAGCATAATACTTGGTGCCAGGAAGTCTTGAGTTTTAAATCTGCCTTATCCACTTACTAGCTCTATGGAGGGACACAATATCCCTAACTAACTATATAATGCTTGTTAAGTACATTAAAGTGGTCTAGGACTAAGTGCCAGATAAGGGCTGAGAGGAAACTCTAAGGATTTCTCTATATACATATATTTCTGGTGGAAACTCAGAAGCACATCAGAATTTTTACAATCCAGGAATTTGGATGTACTTTAATTTTGTTAAACCTTTGCCTTCTATCTTAGAATCAATTATTGGCTCTAAGGCAGAAGAGTGGTAAGAGCTAGGCAATAGGGGTTAAGTGATGTGTCCACGGTCACACAGCTAGAAAGCATCTGAGGCTAGATTTGAACTCAGTATCTCCCATCTCTGAGCCTGGCTCTTAATCCACTGAGCCACCTAGCTGCCCCCTGTACTTCAACTTTTAAGAGTAAACTAGAAACTTCATTTCCTCCCATTTTTTGATTCATAAAAATGTAACAATAGAGCAATTAGCAACAGAGCAATGCCACAGATATGTTGCAAGCTGACTAGATCATTCTTGCAACTGAATGGGTTCATTGTTGTATTTGGTGGAGAATAAATTAGTTTGCCCTTACAAATAGGTATGGTTTTTAATGTATCCTGGCTTATTTAAAACACAATAACTCAGTGAGGAGGATCCTATGTGCAGATGACACTGCACTAATTGTAATCAGTCCTAGAACATTTCAGAGCCTTCTAAATGAGATCTATAATTGTTTTAGAGCAAAGGTATCAAATACATGGTCTATGGGCAGACTTCATGAAGCCTATATATGTGGACTATAGCCCCAACCAAATCAAAGTGTAATTAGGAAGTAGTTAACAAAATAAATAAAAATACAATAGAATATAGAGAGAATGTTAAGATATGGTTTTCTAAGTCAAGTAGTATATGGCTTGCAAGGATCCATCAATGGTACCCATTTCTATTTGAGTTTGTCACTACTACTCAAAGACATTTCATCTAACTAATCACATAGGAAAAACCAAGTGAATGAAGAATGACCACTGTTCAAACTATGGAATGCAGTGAAATAGATAAACTAAAGGCTTCATTCATCAATATATGGAACTTGAAAAAATATAGCAAGGGAACAATGAATTCAGACCAGAATTTCACAAGAGGAGGCTGTAAGGAATTAAATTAAGAGTGTGACTAAAATATGTGAAAATTCTAAAATAATATGATGGTAGCTGATTTAAAATATTATAGCTCAAGTCAAAATGACTTTTAATAGCTTTTATTTACAAAAGGGTTGAAAAAGTGAAAACAGAGAAATACAAAAAGAGGGTAGAGAAGATATTTATCCCATCACACTAAATATTGCTCTGGTGCTCAACTCAGCCCAGCACTACTTGTTAACACTTGACTGGAATTAATCTCTCTCCAGATGTCAGGAAAGGAAAGGCAGCTATTTACTCACCCAAGTTCCCTCTAAGAGGCAGTTAGGTTGAGCTGAAGATGCCAACCTGTCAAGGACAACTCCTAAAGCTGACCTCTAGCCCCAGAAATTCAGAACTTTTATAGTGACTTCTTGTCCATTCTCTTCTTCACAGGGGCCAATCACAGCTTTCAAATTGTCTAGCACTGCCCAGGGTGGGCAATGTCTTGTGGGATCCACTTCTCATCCTCTGGAGATGTAAACACTCATCGAAAAGGATCCACAATTCCCTTACTAATTAAGTTGTTACCCACTTTAGCAAATGACTTGGAACACTCTTACTTAGTGTCTGGTGAGGTACTAAGTAGGGATACTAAAAGAAAATCTGATTCACACTTCACAGTCTGGTGAGATGCTAAGTAGTGGTACTTAAGTTAGTGTTAACCAAGTGTTAACTCAAAATAGACAAAGAGATTAAAGAATTCCCTTTCACAATGCAAAGAAATTGAATTACTTTTGGACAATTGCAATGCTCACTTATTTTATTTTAAAATTTTTTCCAGATTACATTTTGATAAAATTTTTAATATTTATTTTCTGACATTTTGTAATCTATGTCCTCTTTCTCTCTCTTCCATCCTTCCCCTCTTCACAAGAAGGTAAATAATATGATATAGGTTGTACATATATTTTCATATAATACATATTTACATGTTATGAAACGTTGTGAAACAAGACACATATTGCTTACACTAGAGTAAATTCATGGAGAAAATAAAATGAAAAATGGCACGTTTCAATCTTCATTGGACTCTGTCTGTTCCTGCTATGGTGGTAGATATTCTTTTTCATCATGAGCCCCTTGGAGTTGTCCTGGATCCTTGCCTTGTTGATAAAAATTGTCATTCATAGTTTATCATAATACGCTATTATTGTTATTGTGTATAATGTTCTCTTGGCTCTGGTAAATTCACTTTGTTTTTTCTAGTTTCATAGCACCTTTATTGTTCAACATAACTTTTTTCTCTCTCTCTTGCTTTCTTTCTTTCTTTCTCTTTCTTTCTTCATTCTCTTTTTGTGTTTATTTTTAGAAAATTTTTTCCATGATTCCATGATTAAAGTTCTTTCTCTCCCCTTCCCTCCTCCTTTCCCCCCGGTAGTCAACATGTATTTCCACTAACTTTTACATGTGCCATGTTATTTATATAATATTTCCATATTATTAATATTTGCAATGAGGTGGTTGTTTAGAGTCTACATCCCAAATCATATCCGCATCAACCCATGTGTTCAAGCAGTTGTTTTTCTTCTGTGTTTCTACTCCCACAGTTCTTCCTCTGAATGTGGATAGCATTATTTCTCTTAAGTACCTCAGAATTGTCCTGGGTCATTGCATTGCTGCTAGTACAGCAGTCCATTACATTCTATTTTACCACAGTGTATCGGTCTCTGTGTATAATGTTCTCCTGGTTCTGTTCCTTTCACTCTGCATCAATTCCTGGAGGTCATTCTAGGTCATATGAATTCCTCCAGTTCATTATTCCTTTGAGCACAATAGTATTCCATCACCAGCTGATACCACAATTTGTTCAGACATTCCCCAATTGAAGGACATATCTTCATTTTCCATTTTTTTTGTCACTACAAAGAGTGAGGCTATAAATGTTTTTGTATATGTCTTTTTCCTTATGATATCTTTAGGGTATAAACCCAGCAGTGGTATGACTGGGTTTTTATTAAAGGGCAGACAGTCTTTTAGCGCTCTTTGGGCATAGTTCCAAATTTCCATCCAGAATTGTTGGATCAATTCACAACTCCACCAGCATTGCATTAATGTTACAATTTTGCCACATCCCCTCCAACATTTATTACATTTATTACTTTCCTTTGCTGTCATGTTAGCCAATCTACTAAGTGTGAAGTGGTATCTCAGAGTTGTTTTGATTTGCATTTCTCTAATTATAAGAGATTTAGAACACTTTTTCACGTGCTTATTGATTGATTTGATTTCTTTATCTGAAAATTGCCTATTCATGTGCCTTGCCCATTTATCAATTGGGCAATAGCTTGATTTCTTGTACAATTGATTTAGCTCCTTACATATTTGAGTAAGTAGACTTTGCATCACATTATATAAGTCTTTCCAGGTTTTTTTGTGATCATCTTGTTTGTCATTTCTTTTGACACAATAATATACTATTATAATCATATACCACAACTTGTTTAGCCATTCCCCATTCATTTATTTTCTCAAGGTTCCTCCTAATACAAAGGCCCATCTCTATTTTCTCCTATTTCTTTTTTTTCTTCACATATATCTGTGAGTCATGGAGCTCTTTAGTCATCAAAGAATTAAAGTTGAGAATCAAAAAAGGGCAATCTAGAATCATAGAACAGACTAAAACACATTATCAAAAAAAATTATAAAAAAGGATCAATGTCAAAGAATCACCTAAGAAATGCATAAACAATGATAACAAACTGTGAAGAGTGAATCAAACTCTCTTTGTCTATCAATCAGTGACTTTTAAGTTAATCAATCAAAAACTTAACTACCCCTACTTATAACATATAGGACATTAAACAAATTATCTAGCTTCTCTGAATTGCAGGTTCCTCATCTGTAAGATGAAATGATTGGGCTATATATAACCTGGAAGATTCCCTCCAGCTCTAAATCCCATTTTCTTTCTCTTGCTATTAGTAGTAAGACTAGAATTCCAATTCAGGTCAAATCTAGTTTTCCTTCCACTATATATGCATCTACACATATATATGTATATGTATGTGTATGAGTGCAATGTGATCAAATCAATTTTAACAATTATATATCTGAATGTATATCAAGAAATTTTATGTAAAAAATCAGTGTTTCCTTATTCACTTAAAAACAGAAAATAATAAGTGTTCATGTATGGTAGGGAATAACTAAAAAAATTGTGGCATATAAACCTAATGTAATATTATTACAAGAAGGAAAATTTAAATATAAAGAACTTAGACAAATATGGGAAAACGTATAAATTGATGTGTAATAAAGAAGTAGGAGAGCAATAAGCATAATATTTACAAAAATGTCAATTTAAAAACTATAACATGAGATAGCATAATTCAGATCAGCTGAACTACCTTGGTTCTAAAAAACTGGTGATGAAACACACTTCCATCAAAGAAGAAGTAGGGGATTAATTGTACAGAATATTTCCTAGGCTACCATACACAATTGTTTTATCATTTGGTTTTGCTTAAGAATGATGCTTACCCATTACTGGATACAGATGGAGTTGCTTATCAGGAGGAGCAGCTAGATGGTTCAATAAATAAAATGTTGGGCTTGAAATCAGGAAGACTCATCTATCTTTGTGTGTTTGAATCCTGTGTTCAAATCCCTCAGACACGTAATAGCTGGGTGACCCTGGGCAAATCACCCAACCCTGTTTACCTCAGTTTTCCTATCTGTTAAAGAAACTGGAGAAAGAAATGGCAAACCACTCCAGTATCTTTGCCAAGAAAACTCCAAATGAGTTCACAAAGAGTTGGACATGACTGAAATAACTGAAGAACAACAACAAAAATAATGGATATATGAAAAACAAAAGCATCAATTTTTACTATATTCTGGGCATGTGACTTTATTAGGGTAGTGATCTCCCTTTGCCAATACAGATGTGCAACTTCTATAACTACTAGTTCTAGAAAAGTGCCAGGGGTACTAAGAGGTTAAGTGACTTGCTGAGGGTCAAGTAGCTGGGGCATGTCAAAATTAAAACTTGGCTCTAGGCCTTTCTGCTTTTCAGGCCAATTTTTTTTCCATGAGATCATTCATTTCTCACATTTAAAAAGGGAGAAAAACAGACACAGATGAACAGAAACAGAGACAGAGAACAGAGACTGAGAGATACAGAGAAAGAAAGAGATAGAAAGACAGAGACACAGAAAGATAGAGAAAGGAAGAGAGGGAAGGACAGAGAGAGAGAAAGAGATACAGAGAGATGGAAACAGAGACCGAAGAGAGAAAGAGAAAGGGAGAAAGCAAAGAAGAGAGAGAGAGAGAGAGAGAGAGAGAGAGAGAGAGAGAGAGAGAGAGAGAGAGAGAGA
>NC_058134.1:195374004-195394366 GCF_016433145.1 Gracilinanus agilis
TTTTGATCCCCTATCATGTCCTCATCAACCCATGTATTCAAGAAGTTGATTTTCTTCTGTGTTTCCTCTCCTACAGTTCTTCTTCTGAATGTGGGTAGCATTCTTTACCATATGTCCCTCAGAATAGTCCTGGGTCATTGTATTGCTGCTGGTACAGAAGTCCGTTACATTCTATTTTACCACAGTATATCAGTCTCTGTGTACAATGTTCTTCTGGCTCTGCTCCTTTCATTCTGCATCAATTCCTGGAGGGCTTACCAATTCACATGGAATTCCTCCAGTTTATTATTCCTTTTAGCACAATAGTATTCCATCACCAGCATATACCACAATTTGTTCAGCCATTCCCCAATTGGAGGGCATGTCCTCATTTTCCAGTTTTTTGCCACCATGAAAAGCACGGCTATAAATATTTTCATGCAAGTCTGTTTATCTATGATCTCTTTGGGGTACAATCCAAACAATGGTATGGCTGGATCAAAGGGCAGGCATTCTTTTATAGCCCTTTGAGCATAGTTCCAAATTGCCAGCCAGAATGGTTGGATCATTTTACAACTCCACCAGCAATGCATTAATGTTCCAATTTGGCCACATCCCCTCCAACATTCATTACTCTCCCCTGCTGTCATTTTAGCCATTCTACTAGGTGTGAGGTGATACCTCAGAGTTGTTTTGATTTGCATTTCTCTAATTATTAGAGATTTAGAACACTTTCTCATGTGCTTATTGATACTTTTGATTTCTTTATCTGAAAATTGCCTATTTATGTCTCTTGCCCATTTATCGATTGGGGAATGGCTTGATTTTTTATACAATTGATTTAACTTGTTGTATATTTGAGTAATTAGACCCTTGTCAGAGTTTTTTGTTATAAAGATTTTTTCCCAATTTGTTGTTTCCCTTCTGATCTTGGCTACATTGTTTTGGTTTGTACAAAAGCTTTTTAGTTTTATATAATCAAAATAATTTATCTTACCTTTTGTAATTTTCTCTAACTCTCCCTTGGTTTTAAAATCTTTTCTTTCCCAGAGATCTGACAAGTATACTATTCTGTGTTCACTTAACTTATTTATAGTTTCCTTCTTTATATTCAAGTCATTCACCCATTCTGAATTTATCTTAGTGTAGGGTGTGAGATGTTGATCTAAACCTAATCTCTCCCGTATTGTTTTCCAAATTTCCCAACAGTTTTTGTCAAATAGTGGATTTTTGTCCCAAAAATTGGGCTCTTTGGGTTTATCATATACAGTCTTGCTGACGTCATTTATCACAAGTCTATTCCACTGATCCTCCCTTCTGTCTCTTAGCCAGTACCATACCGTTTTGATGACTACTGCTTTATAGAATAGTTTAATATCTGGTACTGCTAGGCCCCCTTCCTTCACATTTTTTTTTCATTATTTCCCTTGATATTCTTGATTTATGTTATTCCAAATGAACTTTGTTATACTTTTTCCTAATTCAGTGAAAAAGTTTTTTGGTAATTTGATGGGTATGGCACTAAATAGGTAAATTAATTTGGGTAGAATGGTCATTTTTATTATGTTAGCTCATCCTACCCATGAGCAATCAATGTTTTTCCAATTGTTTAGATCTAGTTTTACTTGTTTGGAAAGTGTTTTGTAGTTGTTTTCGTATAATTCCTGTGTTTGTTTTGGTAGATAGATTCCTAAGTATTTTATGTTATCTAGGGTGATTTTAAATGGTGTTTCTCTTTCTACCTCTTGCTGCTGTGATGTGTTGGAAATATATAGAAATGCTGATGATTTTGTATCCTGCAACCTTGCTAAAGTTGTTGATTATTTCTACAAGCTTTCTAGTTGATTCTCTAGGATTTTTTAAGTAGACCATCATATCCTCTGCAAAGAGTGATAGCTTAGTCTCCTCGTTGCCTATTTTAATACCCTCAATTTCTTTTTCTACTCTAATTGCTACTGCTAGTGTTTCTAGTACAATGTTAAATAATAGAGGAGATAATGGGCATCCTTGTTTCACTCCTGATCTTATTGGAAAGGCTTCTAATTTATCCCCATTGCATATAATGCTTGTTGATGGTTTTAGGTATATACTGTTTATTGTTTTTAGGAAAGGTCCTTCTATTCCTATACTTTTCAGTGTTTTCAATAGGAATGGGTACTGTATTTTGTCAAAGGTTTTTTCAGCATCTATTGAGATAGTCATGTGATTTTTGTTTGTTAGATTGTTGATATGGTCAATAATATGAATGGTTTTCCTAATGTTGAACCATCCTTGCATTCCTGGTATAAATCCAAACTGATCATGGTGGATGATCCTCTTGATTACTTGCTGGAGTCTCTTTGCTAGTATTCTATTTAAGATTTTTGCATCTCTCTTCATTAGGGAGATTGGTCTATAGTTTTCTTTCTCTATTTTTGATCTACCTGGCTTTGGAATCAGTACCATATTTGTGTCATGAAAGGAATTTGGTAGGACTCCTTCTTTGCTTATTATATCAAATAATTTGTGTAGTATTGGGATTAGTTGTTCTTTGAATATCTGATAGAATTCACTTGTGAATCCATCAGACCCTGGCGATTTTTTCTTAGGGAGTTCTTTGATGGCTTGTTCAATTTCTTTTTCTGATATGGGATTATTTAGGTATTCTATTTCTTCTGCTGTTAATCTAGGCAATTTATATTTTTGTAAATATTCATCCATATCTCTTATATTGCTATATTTATTGCCATATAATTGGGCGAAATAGTTTTTAATGATTGCCTTAATTTCCCCTTCATTAGAGGTGAGGTCTCCCTTTTCATCTTTGATTCTGTCAATTTCCTTTTTTTATTAGATTGACCAGTACTTTGTCTATTTTATCTGTTTTTTCAAAACACCAGCTTCTAGTCTAATTTATTAATCCAATAGTTCTTTTACTTTCAATTTTGTTGATTTCTCCCTTGATTTTTGGTATTTCTAATTTAGTTTTCATCTGAGGATTTTTAATTTGCTCACTTTCTAATTTTTTAAGTTGCATGCCCAATTCATTAATCTCTGCCCTCCCTAATTTGTTAATATATGCACTCAAGGATATAAATTTCCCCCTGAGTACTCCCTTGGCTGCATCCCACAGAGTTTGGTAGGATGTCTCATCATTGTCATTCTCTTCAATGAAATTGTTGATTGTTTCTATGATTTCTTCTTTGACTTGCTGGTTTTGGAGAATCATATTATTTAATTTCCAATTAGTTTTTGAATGGCCTGTCCAGGTGCCCTTACTAATTATTATTTTCATTGCATTATGAGCTGAGAAAGTTACATTTATTATTTCTGCTCTTTTGCATTTATTTGCAATGTTTCTATGCCCTATTACATGGTCAATCTTTGTGAATGTACCATGTGCAGCTGAAAAGAAGGTGTATTCCTTTTTGTCCCTATTTATTTTTCTGCACATATCTATTAAATCTAATTTTTCTAGGGCTTCATTCACCTCTCTTACCTCTTTCTTATTTATTTTTTGGTTTGATTTATTTAGATCTGAAAGAGAAATATTTAGATCTCCCACTAGTATGGTTTTACTATCTATTTCCTTCTTGAGCTCTACCAGTTTCTCCTTTACAAATTTGGATGCTATGCTATTTGGTGCCTACATATTGAGCAACGTTATTTCCTCATTGTCTATACTGCCTTTTATCAGGATGTAATTACTTTCCCTGTCTTTTTTAATCATATCTATTTTTACTTTGGCTTTATCAGAAATCATGATTGCCACTCCTGCCTTTTTTCTCATTTGAAGCCCAAAAGATTTTGCTGAAGCCCTTTATTTTAAACTTGTGTATGTCCCCCGCCTCATATGTGTTTCTTGTAGACAACATATGGTAGGATTGGTTTCTAATCCACTCTGCTATTTGCTTCTGTTTAATGGGTGAGTTCATCCCATTCACATTCAGAGTCATAATTATCAGTTGTGCATTTGCCAACATTTTGGTGTCCTCCCCTAATTCTATCCCTTCTTCTTATTCTATTTCCTTTTAAACCAGTGGTTTGCTTTAAGCCAGTAACCCTTGTCCCTTCCCTTGATTTACTTCCCTTTTTACCCCCTCCCTTATTATTCTCCTCTTTTTATTTTTAGGGCCTGATGAATTCCCTCCCCCTTCTTCTCCCCTCCCTTTTTCGACCACCCCACTTCCGTGCTCCCCTTGATTTATCCCTTCTGACTTTCTCAGTAGGGTTAGATAGAGTTTTATAACCCAATGGTATAGCTACTCTTCCCTCTCAGGGTTGATTACACTGAGAGTAAGTTTTAAATATTACCTCTTAATGCTCTCTTCCTATCCTTCTTATAATAGTATTCATCCCTTCCCCTCCCCATGCCCTCTTTATGTGTAATGGAATATCCTATTTTTCTTATTCCTTCAAGATTATTTTGGTGTCCTCCACTATTCAGTCCTCTCTTTCCCTTCTGCCCATATCATTTTAGACCATTTAGTATTCCAACCTCTCCCTATGAATAATTCTTCTAATTATTATAATAGTGAATGCTATAATGGTGAACAGAGTTCACTACAGAGAATTATACATAACATTTCTCCACATAGGAGTTCCAATAATTAGATATTATTGAAGCCCTTAAAGAGGCAAATTTTAAAAAAATTATGAGTTTTCTTACTTTCCCTTCTGTTTCTTATTTACCTTTTCATGTTTCTCTTGAATTTTGTGGTTGTATATCAAACTTTCCATTTAGTCCTGGTCTTTTCTGTGCAAGTACTTGGAAATTTTCTATCTTGTTGAATGCCCAAACTTTCTCCTGGAAGAATATAGTCAGTTTTGATGGGTAGGTGATCCTTGGTTGTAAACCCAGTTCTCTTGCCTTTCTGAATATCATATTCCAAGCCTTGTGGTCTTTTAGCGTGGAGGCTGCCAGATCCTGTGTGATCCTGATTGGTGCTCCTTGGTATTTGAATTGTCTCTTTCTGCCTTCTTGTAAAATTTTTTTCTTTTACTTTGAAGCTCTTGAATTTGGCTATTATATTCCTCGGGGTTGTCTTTTCAGGGTCTAGTGTAGAGGGTGATCTATGGATCAGTTCAATGTCTATATTGCCCTCTTGTTGTAGAACTTCAGGGCAATTTTGCTGAATAATTTCTTTTAGTATGGAGTCCAAATTTCTATTAATTTCTGCTTTTTCAGGAAGACCAATGATTTTCAGATTGTCTCTTCTAGACCTGTTTTCTTGATCTGTCAGTTTCTCATTGAGATATTTCATGTTTCCTTCTATTTTATCAGTCTTTTGACTTTGTTTTATTTGCTCTTGCTGTCTTGATAGATCATTGGCTTATATTTGCCCAATTCTTGTCTTTAGAGACTGGTTTTCTGCTATAAGGTTTTGATTTTCCTTTTCAGTTTGGTCTGACCTGTTTTCCAGCCGTTTGATTTTGGACTCCAATTTGCTTATTAATTCTTTTGATTTGGCATCTTTTTCTAATTGCCCAATTCTAGCCTTTAGAGTCTGGTTTTCGGCTACAATCTTTTGGTTTTCCTTTTCAATCTGGTCATTTCTGGTCTTTGATTTACTTGCCTCACTTTCCAATCATGAAATCCTGCCTTTTAAACTTTTATTTTCTTGCCAGATCTCTTCCATCTTTCTCATGAACTCAGATATGAACTCTTCAAGACCTTGTGACCCATTTTCATTGTTTTGGGAAGTTTTGGATTGTTTGTTCTCCTCTACTGTTTCCTCTGTTGTCTGGATTTTTTCTGTGTAAAAGTTGTCAAGTTTTAAAGGTTTTTTCTTCTTCATCTTTCTCTTCTAGTTTTCCTGATGATTCTGGCTTGCCTTTATAAGCTGAGTTCCCTCTCAGCTTTATGGTCGCGCCCAGTATCTGTCTGCGCTCTTTATAGACTCCTGAGATCTCAGGTCTAGTTGTTCTAGGACAAGCCTCCTGCTGGTCTCCTTGCTCTTTCTTCTGCCTGAAGCTACTTTAACAGTCTCAGGGAGCTGCTTCCACAGTCAAGCACCTCTCTGCACTGGGTCCCCACTCAAGGTCTGCTCCTGTACTCAGAATCAGCCCCTTTGTCCACACCTTAGTCAGCGCCTTAGTCCACGCCTTAGTCTGCGCCTGTATCAGCCCTTTCGCCTGCGCCTGGGCTCAGGGTCTGTGTTCAGAGTCCATGAGTTCTTTGGCCTCTTGGGGGGTCTTAAGTCTTGCTGCTTTCAGGAACAAGCCCTGGTGAGCTGCCAATGACTTAATGGGTGCCCCAAACTTGCTCTGACTCGTGCGCTGGCTTTGGAGTTGTAGGTGATGTGGGGTGTGGGGTAGGGGGTTGCTCCACTTGTGTTTTCATGAGAGCTGTTTCACCCCTTTATAGCATGGAAATGCCCCGATTCCACGTACCTTTGATGCTGCGCCCTGTTGTGGGGTCCCTTCTTTCCTGTGGATTTGTTGTCTTCATGAGGAGTCCTATATGTGTGGGTTAGGAGAAGTCCAGCAGTTACTTTTTACTCTGCCGCCATCTTAACCCCGCCCTTCTTCTCTCTTTTTTTTTTGAAACATCTGGATGACATTAAACAAGAGGGAGGAGCACAATGTCCCCCCCCCCATTGTCCTGGAACACACCATTGTTATTAAATCTAGATATCCCATAAGAAATTGTCCCCAGCCTAGGATACAGGTATTTTGCTCCTACACCTGTTACTGCCTCTTACAAAGGTGGCTGTCCATCATTTTTGGTCAGCATATTTATATTTTCCATTTTCATCATCTTTTATGTGGCTGATCTCAGCACACTGTGAGGTTCAGGCAGGGAAATACATAAGAATTGGTTTTGAGTCCCTTACCAATCATCAAAGTGACCTCGGGCCAGTCACTATTAAATAGTCTCGTTTTTCTATTTGCTTAGCATGATGATTTACACATAGTAAGAGTCTTTAATAAATGCTTTTCATTCATTAATCTCCTTTAATCAATCAGAAGTTTCCCAAGGGCAAGGACTTGATTTTTACCTCTCATTCATTTATCAGGTATAATATTCATGAAGCCTTTCCTGATTCCCCAACTGTTAAAATCTTCCCTCCCTTCCTCCCTCCTTTTTATTTAACTCTCTTGCATTAATTATATATAATCTACATATATATATATATTTGTTCTGCATTTTTATATATGTATATGGCTACTTTTTAAGAGCAAGGATTATGTCTTTGTATCTTCCTCACAATGCTTCTTAGTAATAGGCATCTGGTAAGCACTTAATAAATGCTTTTAACTTTGATAATTTCTTGCATTATATTTGGACAAGTTAGTTGACCTTTTTGATCCCTGTTCAGCTCTAAAGGTTATAATTAATTTACTGGCAATATGTCAGGATGGACTGGAGAGGAAAAGCTTAACTAAGGGACTATTGGAATGGCCCACATTTCTTCCTTTTGAATACCCTCAACAAATATCACAGAGTTGCAGATTTTGAAGGGACCTAAGGCTGTCTCTATCTCAACTTGAACAAAAATGGAATACACTCTACAATATGCCCAATGAATGGTCAATAGACTTCTACTTCCATCTCTCCAGTGAAGAGATGGGGAGAAGGAGTGGAAATCAGTCTCCTAAGGTAGTAAAAGAAAAGTTTGAAGAATTAACTTACTTGTGTTACACTCTTTCTCCCTCTCAATCCCATGAGCAATAATTTGCTACTCCCTCCTGATCTCCATCTCATAGACTCTTTCCCCAAGATTCAGATGAAATACCTCCTGCTACCCAATGTCTTTTCTGAACTCCCCAATTGCTAGTGCTCTCCCTCCTTAACTACCTGGCATTTATTTTGTCTATCCCTATATATGTACTTGTTGCCTCTCAGATTGATTGGAAGGTTCTCATGAGTTCATTGTAATTATATCTCTAGCACTAAGCATATCATAGTTGACTGATTGACTGATTGTACTTACATGGCAAGGGGTTGCAAATGAATGGAAACACTATGTTACAAGAATATTCTTTAATATCTCACACAGTACAGCAATAAATTCCCAATTCAGAATACCATAGAGTCTAAGAAGGGCCAGTTTTCTCCTCAGCTAGCTCTGGGACAGCCAGTAGGATGAAACCTGCAGTAAATTGGCCGTACCTTCTTGGGAACAGATAGCAATTTTCTCTCTCCTATGTTTTTATAGGAGCAGTAGGGGGAGGTTGGAGGTAGAACCTCCACCAGGAGTTGATAGGAGGAACAAAAGAAGGAAAATAAGAAAACAGAGCAAGTGCTGGAAGGGATCTCAAAGGCTATATAGTCCAACATCCTCATTTTTACAGATGAAGAAACTGAAGCCCAGTGCAATTAAATGATTTGCCTAAGATCATGAAGGAAATATTTATTAAGTATGTTAAAATTATGTATTTTATTATAATTACGTATATTACTCTGTCTCACACACTGCACCAAGACTTTACAAATATTATTTCGTTTGATCCTTACAACAAATCTAGGAGATAGATATTATTCTCACTTTAGAGATTAGATATTATTCCCATTTTAGAGATAAGGAACCTGAAGCAAATAGAGGTTAAAGGTCACATATTAAGTGGCTGATTCTAGATTTGAAGTAACATTTTCCTGATATCAAGCCTACCCTCTATCCATCTCACCATATATCTGTTTACACGAATGGATATAATTTATTAACTATTTCAACATAGCTACCAATTAAGAGAGGTAGAGGAAAAGTGGGGAAGAGAAATGAAAGCGATGCAAGAAGAAATGGTCCAGTTGAAAAAGGAGAACCAAAAATTGACAGAGGAAAATCAGGTCTTAAAAATCAGAACTGACCAATTAGAAACTAATGCTCTCATGAGAAATCAAGAAACAATAAAGCAGAATGAAAAAGAGAAGGAAAACATGAAATATCTTATTAAAAAAACAACTAATCAACATAACTGATTCCCTTAGTAGTTCTAAGTATTTAGTTTTTATTAAGTTATTTATTTAGCAAGCATCAAAGACCCAGCTTCCCTTAATCCAAACTCATTGCTCTTTCTACTATACCAAACTACCATCCCAAAGATAAAAGAAAGAAGATTATGTTTTCCTTTTCCTAGCATTTTAGGCAGGGGGAGGTTGTACCTATCCCCTTTATAATGTTTCTGGCTCTTCTTCAACATGGAAACACACCTCAGCTGTTGGTGCCTGATATCCTTTCTATATATCTTGCTTACAGGGAGTTAGATCTGAAGATAACCATCTGAAGGGACTCTGGAAAATGACAGTTGTCCATCAAAATCATTATTTGAGCAATAACTCTAGGCAGGATTCTGTAGGAAATCAGAGGATCCTGAAACTCAGAGCAGGAAAGGGGCTCATATTCATTCAGTACAACTCTGTAATGCTCCCTTTGGTTTTCTTTTTTCCTTCTCTTTCTTTTCTTTTCCTTTTTCTAATATTAAATTTTCCTATCTCCCTTACCCTGGAAGTGGCTACTCACTGTTCTGATCCTGATGCTAATTAGTTTTGACCTGATCTGTTTCCAGTGTGGACCAGTTTGGCCCTGCTTGGGCAACACAATAGTCTCCTGTTCCTGGAGATTCACTATATTTATACACATACATACATGGACACATTATACATTATTTATATATGTGAATCTATAAACTTTGACATCTATGCTAAATACCTTTAACAAATCCAATGAAGCCAAATATAGCTTTGAAAGATTTAAAGGCTTATTTTACTGCTTAATTCAGGTGAACTAATACTAAAATCTAAAACGGACATTGAAGTAATTTTCAAACTAGTCTATTATAAAAAGCTAACTATTCCATTTTTCTTTCTTTTGAATTTATTGTTTTATTCATCCTTTCCCTCCTCTTCCCATCATCTGGAAAAATAAAAAATGTCTTTCAAGCATGTTTCCACTCTTCAATTCATTTTCTGGAGGTGAACATTCACAAATTATTCTGAAAATATTAGATCTATTATTCTGAAAATATTAGATATAGATCACAAATTATTCTGAAAATATTAGATGTATAGCTGTACCAAGTTCTCTTGGTTCTATTCATTTCATTCTTCATTATCTCATGTGGTTCTTTCCTATTTTTAAAAAATTTATCTGGTCGTCATTTCTTATGGCTCAGTAGTATTCATTCAATCACAATTATATACCACAATTTGTTTAGTCATTCCTCAATTGATGGGTATCCCCTTTACTTCCAGTTCTTTACCACCACAAAGAGAGCTGCTCTAAATATTTTGGAAAATATATGTTCTTTTGCTTTTTCCCTGATCTCTTTAGGAAACAGCTGGGTCTATGAGTAAACAGTTTTTATAGCTCTATGGCCAACAATTCCAAATTGCTTTAAAAAATTATTGGATCAGATCACAGTTGCACCAACAGAGTATTAGTGACCCCCTTTTCCACACCTCCTCTAGCAGTTGTCATTTTACCCTTTTGTCATGTTAGCCAATCTGATGGGTGTGAGATAATACCTTAAAATTGTCTTGGTTTGCATTTCCCTAATCAGTAGTGATTTAGATGTTTTTTCCCATGTACCTATATATGGCAACGATTTCTTCATTTAAAAACTGTCTCTTTGTATCTTTTGCCCATTTACTAGTTGGGAAATGGCTCTTATTCCCATAAATTTGACAAAGTTCTCTATATATTGAGATTCTCCATATTGCCCTACTCTCTAATGCAGCTCACAACTCTATAGCTCAAGCAATCCATCACCCTTAGCTTCCCCAACAGAAAGGATTTTAGTCATGTGAAATTACACCCAATCCCTCTGGCTTTCTTTCTAAATTACCATTCAATGC
Source organism: Gracilinanus agilis (assembly GCF_016433145.1). NCBI lineage: Eukaryota > Metazoa > Chordata > Mammalia > Didelphimorphia > Didelphidae > Gracilinanus > Gracilinanus agilis. The sequence goes on from NC_058134.1 coordinate 195,384,761, forward strand.
TGAAATAGAAATTGCTGAGACATAAGGTATAACCTGTCTCCCAAACCCCAAGTGGTTAAGCACCGATCAGAACTATTAACACAAATAACCCTAAGCCAAATCAAGAGGTAAATCAATCGTCACTGGTGCCACTGTTCTGGAGTCCTACGCTTCAACACAGTTCTGATTTAGCAGCCCTTCATCCTTTTTCAGGAATAATAATATTACAAATAGTGAACTTTACATAGGACTTCACAATTACAAAGTTCTACAATCCCATAATTTCATGCAATGCTTAGTACGTATTGGTTGCTTCAACACATCATTAGTTCTTCAATTTCGGTTTTGTGAGTATTGATTGCTTCCTTTGGTGAAAATATTAACTTCTAGTACCTGAACCTTTTATCGTCTGTAATTCCTGTCCACATATTCCTGTGGACCCTTCTCAGAGCATCTACCCAAGATGCCAATACCACCAGGTTTTTTTGGGTTACCATTTATTTTAATTTTGTATATATAACATAATAATGATACATATTATTTATTATAAATATGTAATAAATTGTAGTAAATATGATTATCTAAGAGAGGTACATTCTCATAATAGCTATGTCCAAAAATTTATGCATGTCTCATTCTTTTTTCCCCTACATCCAACTCCTCCCACCTCCCCAAGAAGGCATATAATTTCATATAGATTGTACATAAATTATTACATAATACATATAAGACACACATTGCTTAATCTAGAGAAAAATTCATGGAAGAAATAAAGTGAAGGATGGTAGGTGTTTCAATCTGCATTTGGACTCTGCTTTTCCTATGGCAGTGGCTATCTTTTTTCATCATTAGTCCCTTAGAGTTTTTTGGATCCTTGCCTTGTTGAAATAGTTAAATTATTCACATCTGACTCTTATACATTATTGTTGTTCCTTTGTACAATGGTTCTCCTGATTCTGCTTACTTCATTTTGCATCACTTTATTAAAATCTTTCAAGAATATTTTTTAATTTTTAAATTTAAACTTTAAAAAATTCCTCATTCTTGTAACTGATCCACATAATTTTTTGGTGATACACATCCTAGATGATATCTCCCATGACACTTCTTGCATTTTGGTTCTATTCTAGTTAGTTTTAATAGTCTGAATTATTAAGCTGATTACATACATACATATACACAGAGAGACTAGCAATACATAAAGCAATATGTCTTTTATTATTGGTATGTTTTTTCATATTAGAGATAACACATAAGGCATAACTTGAGATATACAGGAGATATGACTTGGATAAACTGGGATAATAGAAGAAGAATTCACACCAGAGGAAACAACCAGAGCCTCATCACTGGAAAGAGGTCAGTAGGACTGTGAGTCTATAAATTTTAGGTCATAGGTTAAGACAGGGATTCTTAATCTGGGGTTAGTGATCTTTTAAAAAAAGATCCTTTGATCCAGCAAATAGCACTATGTAATGCAAGGTTACTGTAGCAGGAGCTTTTTGCTTTTGCAAATTCAACTATAGTAGCCCTGGAAGTTAGGAGGTTTAGAATGTTCACAGAATGCAGTTGGAGCTTGATGCTATAAATAGTCCTGAAGCTCCACCTGAGGGGCTTTTGCCTTTTGGCTTCTGCCTTTGCCTGTGTGCATTGTCTTTGGGCATTTGGATGGAGCCTGATTTCTCTAGACCTCTCCCTGATCTCCCTATTTACATCCCTACTATTTCCCTGAATTTTCCTTTGGACCCTGGGAGGAAGGGTGGTTTTGGTGGTTGGACATCGTGGTTTTAGCTTCTCTAGGCAAGAAAGGACATCCTAAATCAAGCCACCCCCTTATTTAGTGATCTGTTAAAAACCTTTACTTCAGGGCAGTGAAACCTTCCTGACAGGGAGAGCCAGCCTCTCTCAGTCTGACCCTCTCTCCTGTGACCCTTCTCCCAGCATCAGCTTTCTCCCTAGCAGTAGTTACAAAACCCTCAAAACCCTCTCTCCCTTAGCTTACCCTTAACATCAATAAATCATCCCCTTTGTTATCTACACAAAGACCTCTGGTGAATCATTGTGCTGAATACTAAGGCAAAGGCTGAAGAGGGAAGAAATAACTTCTTTTTATTTTTTGAGGGAAACCTAGGCATCCATCTTGGGCAGGAAGTACCCAGCCCAGACTTCCTGCAGACATCAGTTTTCTGGCAGGGAAGAGCCTCTTGACTCCTCCCTCAAGGGACTTTAGAAATTGACAAGAGAAACCCTCCAGCCAGATCTAAACATTTCTGGCTGACCCAATTCCTCTTATATCATAAAGATATCTTACCTGCCTGAAAGACTCAACCTATTTCCTCACAGTACCTTTGTCTCTAGCCTCAGTGATTAGCCTGTTTGAGCAGCCCTCTTATATACTCCCATTCATTTCCTTATTTTCGTATGTACTACCCATTCATCCCTTACCTTAGCTATCCCCCTCTATCCCTCCTCATATGATCTTTTGCCTACTTCTTCATAACAACTATTAGATCTGTATCAAAGGACCTATTTTTACAAAAAAATATTTTTGTGGTAGAAAAGAATTGAAAACTGAAGGGATGTCCATCAATTGAGGAATGAATGAACAAACTTTGCTATAAGATTGTTTTGGAATATTATTGTGCTATAAGAAATAATGAGAAGGATAATTTCAGAAAAACCTGGAAAGACCAACGTAAGCCAATGCAAAATGAAGTGAGCAGAATCAGGAGAACATTTTGCATAGCAACAGCAATATTGTGTGATGAATAAGTGTGAATGATTCTGCTATTCTTAGGAATACAGTGTTCCAAGACAATCCTCAAGGACTTATGATGAAAAATGTCATCTGCTTCTAGGCAAAGAACTGATAGAGTCTAAATACAGACCATAACATAATATATTTCACTTTCTTCTTCTTTTTTTTTGTTTGAATTCTCTTCCACAAAATGACTAATAAGGAAAGATGTTTTACCTTATTGCAAGTATAAAATCGACATCAAATTGCCTGCTATCTTAAGGAAAAAAGAGTGGAAGGAGAAAAGGAAGGGGGAGATTTTGGTTCAAATTTTTTTGAAAAGTTAAAAATATATAGGAGACAATTAACAGAGGGAAGGCACGGTAATTAAGAGGAGCTGATGCTACAGCTAGGTGGCTTGGAAGATAAAGCACTCTTCCTGGAGAGTGGAAGTCCTGAGTCCAAATCTAGCTGCAGACACAGCTTCTAGCTGGGTGACCCTGTGCAAATCATTAAACTCCAATTGCCCAGCCTTTACCAATAGAAAGAAAGAGTTTGGTTTATTTTGTTTGTTTGTTTTTTAAAGAGGAGTTGGGGAAGACTTCCTTAAGGAAATGGTTTGTTTGGTGAAGAGGAGCTAACTGGATCAGTGATCCACTGATTAGATTTCAAACATCAGGTCCATAAGATGGAAAGCTTTTATATACCTCTTCAACTCTGTCAATGCTCATTTTTTTCATCATTCAGCTCAGTTACACTCTAAGGCTTTCCTTGAAATTTCAAGCTGTTAATTCTCTCTTTTTTCAAATTACTTTTCATTGAAGTGAAGTGAGCAGAACCAAGAGAGCATTATATATATTAACAGCAATGCTGTATGATGATCACATGTGAATGGCTTAGTTATTATCAGCAATATAATGGTCCAAAACAATTCCAAAGGACCCAGGTTGGAAAAAGCTAACCACCTCCATTGAAAGAGCTGATAAAATCTGAATGTAGACCAAAGTATGCTATTTTCAATGTTTCTTAATGGGGTTTTTTGTCTTCTACATGGCAAAAAGAAAATATGTTTTGCATGATAGTGCATGTATAACCTATAGCAAATTATTTACCATTTCAGGAAGGGGGAAAGGGAGAAAAGGAGAGAATTTAGAACTCAAAATATTGGAAAATACATATTAAAACCATTTTTCGTATGCAATCAGAAAAAAATAAAATGATACTAGACTATAAAAATTTGAAAACTCTATTTCAATTTAATTGGTTCCCTTAGTAATCTTGGATGTTTTATTTTATGCATTTACTACCATTATTCACATATGAAATTCATAGAATTCACCAGACTCCCAATAGGGTCCATGATGCCCGCATAAAAAGAAAAACAGTTAATAACCTCTGAAGTAGGAGGAGGAAGAAAAGGATCAGAATGGTCCAGCAAGAGATTGCTTTCAAAGCAAGTTCTCATTATTTCTTCTAATTGATTAGGAGGATCACCCACATTCTTTGTCACTTCTATATTAGTGTAATTCGAATGATGCAGGGGAAGGTCATGGGTTTTTATTTAGATGAGAAGCCATTCCAGATTTCCTCCTTGCTTCAAGAACCACAGGCAGGGAATTAGCCGGGGACCAATAAATGCCTAGTCCATGTCTATGACTTCATAAGAAAGGAAGAGTTTCCAAGCGGGCAGCCCAAATTACTGGTGGAGGTGTTTACCTCAGAGTGCGGCTCATAAGGCATATTTACACTGGGGCACGGAGGTCAAGGCAGTGAATATGGGGGATTCATTGCCTTGCAATATTCTGTCAGCAGGTAATTTAGGACTACCTTAATACATGATTGAAATTTCTCCTAGCACTTTGCCTGGACATTTCCACTTTGCACTTATCTCACTTTCCTTTGCATCATAGTTATTTATATGCATCCCTTCCCCTTCTCTCCCTCCTGCCCCACTCTTTGCATTAAATCATAAGCTCTCAAAGAGTAGAGCCTGTTGTATTTGTCTCCGTCTCTAGAACCAAGCACCATGACTTGCACATGGTAGGTCTTTTAATAAATGTTTGTTGAATTGTTAAAAAGTTGGAATGAACTAAAGATGAGAAACCGGAGACCAACAAAAGTTAAGGGACTTGCCAGTATTCACATAGATACTGAAGAACAGATCTGAGATTTGAGCCTAAATATTCTTGAATACAATTCCAGGTTTCTTGAGAAGTATCCAGGAATGAAGAGACACGATTTATACCCATGGGGACTTCATAGTTTACTGGATAGCTGGGGGGGGGGGGGAATAGAGACAAAAGAACACATTTGCCCATAACCTAAGTCACAAAGGTGTTAGGAGGAGCAAATAAAATATTGAATATGAGCCTTCCTTGTAACCATGCCATCATATAAATAGAAATTATTTTTATTATATTTACAAAACTTTAAACACAAAAGTTTTTCTTGGATATCCACTGTGGCAGAGTATCCCCACCACTGCAATTCACCAAAATAGGTACCTAAAGAGTCAATTCTTTCCCCTTCTTCCCCTTTCCCCTTCTCACCTCACACATGTATAAAATTAGGTTCATGAAAAAAGGTAACCTTTGAGACAGATTTTGAAGCATCAGTGGAATTTTTGAGGGGAGAAGATCGAAAGAATAATAGATGGAGAGAATTTGGGGCTGAAGGGATAATACAAGCAAAGGCATGAAGATGGGAGGTCTCCAAGTGTGTTCTAATCATCCAAAAAAATTTTTTTGCTTGTTTTTGAGTCATTTCAGTCATATCTGACTCTTAGTGACACTATTTGGAGTTCTCTTGCCAAAGATATTGGTGTGGTTTGCCATTTACTTTTCCAACTCATTTTACAAATGAACTGAGGCAAACAGAGTAAAGTGACTTGCCCAGGGTGACAAATCTAGTAAGTGTCTGAGACTGGACTTGAACTCATGATGATGAGTCTTCTTGATTCCAAGTCTAGTGCTCTATCCACTATATCTCCTAGCTATCCCCCGAAAAGAAAAGGCCATTAAACTCTACATTAGAATTCCTGCAGGCCACCTTTAGTTGGCTTCATTTTAAATTTTAATATTATTGCATTTTTATTTTTGTTAAATATTTTCTAATTATATTTCATTCTGGTTTAGGCTACACACAGGAATGCTAGGTCACATGTGTGGCCATGAGCTATTTATTTGCTTCCTCTAACCAAGAGCATAGGGTTGTTAAGACAGAAAAGGCAATTTGAAAATCACAGGCCTCGGACGGCAGGCTAAGTAGTTTGGGTGTGATTCAGTTCTTGGGGTAATTGTTCTTGATTAGATTGAGTCACCTGGCCCAAATAAACCATATCTCTGAGTGGAAGATGTTGTGATGATGTCTGAGTTATGGTCAATAAGGGCTGAAAGAATGTGGCAAGAAAGAACCATTAAAGGATTGACTAGAGAAGACAGCTCTAGATTTGGGGTCACTGAAACATGGTCCAAACTCCTGTTGTACTTCCTACCTTGTGCCCTTGGGCAAGCTATTTCACCTCTAGAGGACTTAGTCTTCTGACTGTAAAACAAAGCAGATAGACAAGATGACCTCAAGCTCCTTCCCTGTTTTAAAAATCACTATGAACTACTTTTGTGACTTTTGGGAAGACGCTTTATCTCTCTGGGTCCAAGATTCCTCATGTGTAAAAAAGAGCAGGTTGGATTAGATAATCTCTAAGGTTCCTTCCTCCCCTAAATCTATGCTCCTATGTAACTGAAATAAATGTGTTTTTGTGACCTAACCTCTAATTTATATTTAATTTATTTATATTTAATAAAATAATTATATTTAATTATACTGTTTCCAAAGGGAAAGGCAATCTAAATTCTAAGCAATTCACTTACAAGTGAACTTTTTAAAAAATTTTAAAAATTTAAAAATTTAAATTTTGAATATTTTCCCATAGTTACTTGCTTCATGTTCTTTCCCTCTCCCCCAAACCCCCCTAACCACCCTTAGCCAACACACAATTCCACTGGGTTTTACATGTATCATACAAGTGAACTTTTGAAAGATAATCAGATAAATTGAGAGCCACCCTTAAAAGAATGTAATCACAAAATTTCTGCTGAAAGATGAGGTCATCTAAGTCAATCCTTACCTGAACCTTGTCTACATCCCTAACATGTGGTCATTTATCCTTGGCTTGAAGACCTCCCTTAAAGATTTCCCAAAGCAACCCAATCTACTTTGGGAAAAATCTAGTGGTTAGGAAGTTTTTCCTTTCATCAAATCTACATTTTTCCCTTTATACCTTCCTTCTATTTCTTCTAGCTCTATGCTCAGATCAAGAAGCAATAATTTGTTTCCATATCTACATAACAGACCTTCAAATACTTGAAAAAGAACTGTATCTCCTCTGAGTCTTCTTTTCTCCAATCTAAACATTCCTAATTCCTTGAACATATTCCCATACGTATTATTTCTGGGGCCCTTCACAGGACTGGACCTGTGATTTCATTGAAATGGAAAACTCCCAGATATGGAAATTCCTTCTTTCAAGGCAGACTGGCATCTTCTCTAAAACTTATACTGTTAGAGCAGGGCTTGTTTCATTTACTGTCTTTGTGTCCCCAGTGCCTAAAACAATGCTTGGCATATAGTAGGAGCTTAAAAAGTACTTGATAATTGCTTGAGAGATTTCTAGAGCACAGAAAAGTTAAGGAATGTGCTCTGGTGGCAGAGAAAGGATTGGAATCTGGGTCTTGCTGGCTCCCATGTTGGACCTTTCTCTCCTGCTTTCTCCCATGTTCTAAGATTCCAAAATGACTGCTACGGTTAGTGAAATAAATGTGTCATGTAAATGGCATAAATTTAAGTCTTTCAAAAGTTTCTGAATTACTTGAAGTGGCTGATACTGAGATTCTCTCTGACTTCTCCTAGGTATTAAATCAAGTCCAGTGTGTACTATTTGTTACTGAGTTGTGCTTTATAATTTTGTAAAAAATGTGCAATGTGATTGAATCACAATTCTTCATCATAGAATCACAGTATTTCACAACTAGAAGATACCAAAAAGGTCATTCATTCTAATCCACATTTGGATAATGTTCCCCTGGATCACATTTCTGACGTGTTCATTCACCCTTTCCATAAAGACCTGCAAAAAGAGAGAACCCACTGCCACCTGAGGCAATCTTTCCAACTTTTTGGTAGCTCTGCGTTTTTAGGAATTTTTCCCCTAAATAAGCTTCAATCTGTCTCTGTAACTTCCACCAACTGTTCCTAGTTTTGCCCTTTGGAGCCAAGAAGAACAAGAATAATTGCTCTTTCATATAACAGCATTTTCAAATACCTGAAGACAGCTATCATGTTCCTTCTAAGTCCTTTCTTCTCCCCATCTAACTCTCATTTAACGGCAACTAACAACTTTCACTCATCCTTCTTCTAGCAAGCACATGCCAGACATATGGTCCCCAGTTGAGAAACAATTCCAGGGAGTTATTAGGGGAGGGGCTGGCTCAACACCTCACTCTAAGTCAGCAGGGTCTCTGAAATGCTTCCCTTATCACTCCCCTAACCCATAAACTCTATTCCTGTTACAGCATTTCACATTATTCCAACCTGGGTCATTCCAGGCTCCACCCAGTCAAGCTATCTATCCAAGTTCTATGCCATGCCGTTGGCTACACTAGGATGAAATGATGGGGGGCAGAGATGTAGTACAGTGGGGAAGGTTCAGTTACATGCACAAGGGAGCTTCCTTTTCAACTACCCTCCTAAAGAGGTGGGAAGCCCTGAACAAAGCCAGCTGAGACTTAAATAATGCATAACATACAAGTCATTTTACCAGCTGCTGGGAACACCTGTGAGTGCACGCTTAGCTCTCTTAAAATCAGTAACTGAAGTCCTGCTCTGCAGTGGTTTTCTAAACTCATTCAGTTTCTGCAGATATGACAGCAGTCATCTCCTCAGATTCTTCTTAGGACTGGAGTAAGGCAAGAGAGTTGGTGTAAGGAATTAAGAGATATAAGAGAAATGAAGGATAGAGAGGAATTTCTCACTGGTAAGTGCTGCTCCTTTACCTTGAAAATATTCCAAGAAGTGGCATCACTTAACAATGTTAAGGGTTGGATTCTGGAAGGCAAATTGGAATTATACCCAAAGGGCTGTAAAAGAATGTATGTCCTTTGATCCAGCAATACCACTACTGGGTTTGTATCCCCAAAAGATTTTTTAAAATGGGAAAGGTCCTATTTGTACAAAAATATTTATAGTCATACTTTTGGTGGTGGCAAAAAATTGGAAAATGAGGATGAGTCCCTCAATTGGGGAATGGCTGAACAAACTGTGGTATATGATGGTGTTGGAATATTATTATGTTATAAGGAATGATGAACTCCTTGATTGTATAAGACATGGAAAGACCTCCATGAACTGAAGCAGAGTGAAATAAGCAGAACCAGGAGAACATTATACACAGTAAATAAAACATTGTGGGATGATCAAATGTGATTGACTTTGTTACTAAAAGGAATGCAATGATCCAGGAAAACTCTAAGGGACTCGTGAGAAATGTAATAATTGAAATGGGTTTGACAAATATAAGAATTTTTAAAAATTATTGTGGTCACAGTTTATAAAAGTAATTAACTTCTCCAGTCGAACTGACTGCAAGCAGCTTTTATTTATAGCACAGTAGAGATATTAAAATGGGAAATATAGGAAAGAGGTGGAAAAAATTGCCTAGTTACAAATAACCTAAGTCCTAATTCTAATGACTACAAATGCAAATCCAAAAGCAAATCTCACCAGGATCCAAAATCTTAATTAGGAAGCCGAAATCTGAAAAGCCAGGAAATGCTAAAAAATCCGTACCTTCAGGGCACACAAGGCCAAGACCATGAAAGCAGAGAGAGAGAGAG
>NC_058134.1:195406042-195419230 GCF_016433145.1 Gracilinanus agilis
TCTCTCTTTCTCCTCTCTCTCTCTCTCCCCTTTCTCTCTTTTTCTCCTCTCTCCCCTTTCTCTCTCTCTCCTTTCTCTCTCTCCTTCTCCTTTCTCTCTTTTTCTCCTCTCTCTCTTCTCTCTCTCTCCCCTTTCTCTCTCTCTCCTTTCTCTCTCTCCCCTCTCTCCTTTCTCTCCCTTTCTCTCCCTCTCTCTCTCCTTCCTCTCTTCTTTCTCTCTCGCCCTCTCTCTCTCCTCTCTCCCTCTTTCTTCTTTCTTTCTCTCTCTTTCTCCCATATAGATATCAGATTGCAGTCAAGAGGAGGGATAACTCATTTACTTTGCTGTCACTCTTTATTCACTTTCTCTGAGTTAGCTCTTAGATAAAAAATAATAACAGCTCATCTTTATATGCATTTAAGTAACAAGATGGAAAGAGAGCAGAATCCAGCCTTCTTCAGACTGAGCCACTTTCTAAAATCTAAAAAAAATCCTTGGCAGGTGTAGTTTCTATGGATTCACTGAGGATGATTTTTGAAAACCTGTAGCAGATGGGAAAGAGGGACAGACAAATGTCAAGCTTTTCAAAAGGGGGCACTGTGCTCTTCACATCATATGATGGAAACTTTGGCATCAAATTTTGGTAAGATTCTAAAATGAATGAGTAAAGGGATGGTTTCATTATCAATAGAAAGCAATGAACTAATCACAAAGAATCAGCTTGAGATCACTAAAAGCAAATAATGCTAGAATAATCTCATTTACCTTTTGACCAGATTAGGAGTGTAGTCAAGAATCAACATAGCAAAGGACTTCCCAAGTTCTATGTTACCATCTCCTTACTTTGTGCACATACATACTGGTTGCGTGACCACTTAAACTTTGTATCCCAAGTAACTCTCTAAGACTATAAGTTGTAGGACAATGGACAGATCTACATTAATAAAGGAGTTTTCTAGGTGGCACAGTGGATAGTGCTGGACATGGAGTCAGGAAGACTCATCTTCCTAAGTTCAGATTTGGCCTTAGACATTTACTACCTGGTGACCCTGAATAAGTCAGCTAACCCTGTGTACCTCTGTTTCCTCATCTGTAAAATGAGCTAGAAAGGGAAATGGAAAACTACTCCAGGATCTTTGACCAGAAAACCCCAGATGGAGTCACAAAAAGTTGCATGCAACTGAAAAACAACTAAACAACAAAAAAAATTTCTCACCAAAAGAGTTCCCTATGCTAATGAAATCATAGGCCTAAAGAGAAAAATGAAGACATCTACTCATAAAATACAGAATCTGAAATGAATAAGAGATCTCAGAGATCATCTAATCTAAACCTTATATGAATAGAAATTCACTTTACAGCATCCATAACAACTGACTCTCCATTTAAAGATCTCCAGAAAAGAACTCACTCCCTCACAAAGTATATCATTTCACTTTTTTAAAAGTTTAATTAAGAAGCTCTTTTTCTTACATCCAGTTTAAAACTGCTTTCTGTACCTTCCACTTGTTGCTCCTCATTCTGTCTGGAAGTGAGGTGTGGGAAAGCAGAGCAAATTTAATCACTCTTCCACATGACAGCTCACTCCAAGTAATTGAAAACAGCCATCATCCTTTCCCCCACATCCCAATCTTCTCTTCTCCAAGCTAAATATTCCCAATTCATCCAGTAATCGTCATATGGTATGGTCTCCATCCAGTATTCTTTCTCAACTAATCAGTCTCCCCTGGATATACTCTATTTTTATCAATTTTCTTCTTAAAATGTGTTGCCCAGAACTGAAAATAATGGTACAGATGAGGTCTGACCAGGGCAGAGTACATGGGGACTCTCACCTTCCTCATTCTGAACACTATACTCTCATAAAGCAACATAAGGGTTCGTTAATTTTCTTGGTTTCCACTCACACTATTTCCTGCCTTGTTCACTTTATAGCTATGTGACAATGATTAAGTCATTTAACCACTCAGAGCCAGTTTTCTCATCTGTAAAATGAGAATAATTGTAAATGTATTACCTACTTCATAGAATTGTTTTGCAAGTCTTGAAATACTGCATAAATGCTAGTTATGAAATCTTGAGTTTGCCATTGATTTTGTTGAAAGACTGAGCATTCATTCCCTCTTCTCCCCAACTAAAAAACCAACACCAAGGCAATAAACTGCTTTTGTTGTTCAATTCTGCCCAATTCTTCATGATCCCATTTGGAGTTTTCTTGGCAAAGATACTAGAGGGATTTGCCATTTCTTTCTCTAGCTCTTTTTACAAATGAGGAAACTGAGGAAATTGGGATTAAGGGATTGGTGAGAATTAGATAGCTAGTAAATGTTTGAGCCAGATTTGAACCAAGAAAGATGAGTCTTCCTGACTCCAGGCCCAACAGTCTATCTGCTGTTCCACCTAGCTGCACCATAAATGTACCAGGGAAGTACTAAGTACTAGGGATTCAAAAAAAAAAAGAGCAAAACCAGTCTATGTTCTCAGGAGATTACACTCTAATAGGAGAATAATAGGAGAACATATGTTCTCCTATTAGAGTGTGTGTGTGTGTGTGTGTGTGTGTGTGTGTGTGTGTGTGTGTGTATATATATATATAAATACACACATAGATAAGTAAACACAGTGCTACCTCCTTCAGAGCAAGGGTTTTACTTTTCTGTTTGTATATTCAAATTTAACAGAGTTGTTTGCAACAGTAATACTTTTGATAATTTTTTTTTTCATTCACACATTCAGAATAGATGGGAAATAACCTTAAAGGGGAAGAAGGCATTATCATCTGAGGAATCTGAGAAAGGATTCTGGCTGAAAGTAGCCCTAAGCTAAATGGTTACCTGAAAGAAATCTTTGATCTCTTCCAAGCTTAGGAAAAGGGGAAACAAAAACCTTAGCCTGGGGGTTGGGAGTTTGAGATCTGGGGATGGATGAGTTGGTTCTCCAGCAAGATTTTGTTAGCCAGGAATGGTGATTATGACTAAAGAGTTTTCAGTCTTTTTTTTTTTTAATTTTTTTTTTGGCCAGGGATATGTTTAGCTACTATATCTTAAAGGGAACCTCAATGGACTACCCTAGTAGAGACAATGAGACCAGAAGAGTTCAGTGGAACAATCTAGCCCTTCTTGAGCAAGACCCAGCAGAGATGAGCAAGCCTGGCAAGGACAGGCCCTCTGAGCTCAGCAGAACAATGATTGGTGAAGAATATGCCTAGAAGAGCAAATTGGTGATATCATCAGAAGACATTAGTCATCCTGGAACATCAAAGGTGTGAGTTGTTCCTCTATATGAAATTCTTACATGTGATACTCATGAATTATCCCTTATATATGCTCATTCTCTCCACTGATCATGTCTATATTTGTGGAAGTGTGTGCCCTTTGGGGGAAATATTCTATTCAAATCTTCTTACTAGGCTATCTTATTAAGCACCTTTGCTTTGAACTAATTGTGTCCTGTAGATAAGCAGAGGAAAAAAATTATGATGTCGGTGGGGACTCATGAATGAATGTGGACCCATAGAGTATCTTGAATTTGGGTCAGCTATTTTGGGGGTCCCATGTGTAATGGGAAATGTCATACAAGCTATAGTTAAAATCTTCAAATCTTTGTCACATGAACAATTGTCTATCTATGTTGCTTCCAGCCAGCCACCATGTATTGCTATTATATTTCATCTTACTGTATTAAGCCCATAATCCTAATATGGTTATATTTTTTGAAATCTGACATCTAGCATCTTTTCAAGTTTATGTCAACTGGAAATTTGATAAGTCTACTGGTTGCTATTTAGAGCACAGGCTTGATGGGTTTGGCTGATTCAAATTTCTCATGGGGAAAGGTTAGAGTCTATATCTAGCAAAGCAGTGACAAGGTGTAGTGGAAATACCGTGGAGAGGGGCTAAGGAAAGGGATCAAACATTTATTATGTGCCTATTAAGTTCTAGCCCCAGTACTAAATACTTTGCAAATGTTATCTCATTTGATCCTAACAACAGTCTTGAGAGAGAGGCAATAATTTCCTCCATATTACAAATGAGGAAACTGACAGAGAAAGAGGTAAAGTGATTTAATCAAGGTCATATAGGACCTGAGGCCAGATTTTGAATTCAGGTCTTCTTGATTCTAGTCTCAGTACTCTATCCAAAGTGTTACCCAGTCAAGAACTAATTGTGCTCTCTGGATGCCAAGGGAAAAATAAGTTGGTGGCAACTCATGAGAGACCACCTTGAAGTGTAATGAAGGATTTATGCAAGATCTCTTACATTTGCAAAATTACCCTAGGCAATCCTAGCAGTTAGGAGAATGGAACTTTGGCCCAGCTAGTGCCAGTGTCAAGACCTGACTGTTGGATCTGAGACTATAAATACCCCAGGAGAACCAATCTGGGGGTTTGGATTTCCTTGACGTGACCCAAACACCCAGCTACCCCTTGACTTCCCCTTGGGACCCTAGGAGGTGGAAGGGAGATTGGGTTGTGGAACGTGGGCAGGAATTAGATTAAGTCAGCCTAGCCACAGAGACACCCTTAAACCAAATCATCACTCTCATCTGTCTAGCTGGTGGATCACTTAATATCAGGGCAGTGGAAATTATCCCTGGCTGAGGGGCTGGTTCCCTCAGCCTGATCTTACCTTCTGAGGCCCTCTGCCAACACTTGCCAGTCACCCTTAGCAACAGCTTCTCCAGATCCTAACCCTCATTCCTCAGTTTCCCCTCCTGTGTTTGAATAAACCCTTAGCCTGATACTGTGAGCTTCTATAGTTATTTGTACATCATCCAGGGCTAAGGAGCTGTGGAGAGGGAAGATAGCAACCACCTGACTTCAGAGGGAGTATTGGCCAAGCATCCGTTTTATTCAGGAAGTATGTCAGCTTCACTTCCTGTTGGTTACTGGTTTCACTCCAGCAGGGAGGGGCTCCTCACTCTCCACCTTAAAGGAGCCTATAGACAGCAGGGAGACTGCCTGGGCATCTCAACTCAGGTATATACATCCCTGGCTGTCTCAAATCAACAAATACTGTAGTTGTAGGCTCCCTGGCCCAGGTGAATCACTGGTACCACCAGCTCCCCTAATAACAGCCAGTTTACCCCCTTATTACAGTTTGGCAAGCACAGCTAGGTCAACTACCTACAAAGATACTCAAAATGGGCTTTGCTAGGGTACTGTTTATAGTCTCTAGTTTCTCCATGCTTCTCTGGTCTGTTATTCAGGGAGCACTTGATTTTTGGTTTCACAAGGTGCCACAATTTATTCACCATATACTACAGCACTATGACTATTACAAATGGTGTGCCATAACATTGGCAGAATTTATATGTGTTATTCCAATGGCTATGGATCTGCTTTTTGTTATTGTGCAATCCCTAATTGTTCTGAAGAGGGTCCTTTCACATCTTTGGCTGCTTTTTGGCTCTACTTCCAATACAAAATCTGACTCTGTCTCCCTAGAAATGGTAGAAAACATGAAGCTACTTTTCCAAGTCCTCAAACAGATCAGAGAAGGGAAAGAATTAGAAGAACATATAATCCTCCAATTGGAGATTGTAGAAATCAAGTATTTAGGGGCTACCAAAACAAACAAGAAACCACAGGCTACTAAGGACACCCAGACACTGGCTACAGAACCAACCACTGAGACCACGGTATCTGTACTTCCTATTGTTGACAGAACCATCCTGCAACCTGGGGAGGGCATTGTCCATGTTAAATCTTATAAGGCCTTTACCCCAAATGATCTTGAGGTGCTGAGGAGATGTTTCCCCAAGTTCTTCCTCTTTCCTTTCAAGAGCATAAAAGAAATGAAGCATGTCTTTACACTCTTTAACCCCAGTTTCAATGACGTGGAGTTTCTTTTGGGGGAATTTTATTCACCTCTGAAAAGGAAAAAAATTTTGGCTGAGACTCCCTCAAACCCCAATCTCACTGCATGGCTCACAGTTCACATGACCTAGAGTTGACATCACACACTAATATGAGGTATCTAGTCCAATGCAGGACAGATTTACTCAAGGCAATGTGGCTGCATGCCAAAGGACCAAATTCGTAGCAAAAATTTGAGAAACTGAGGCAGGGAGAAGAAGAACACACTAGCAGCTTCCTTTACAGGGTAATTGAGGCAGCTGAAACAATATTAGGCCTCAGAGACATGCATGCCCCAGGGACCATCAATCATATCAGGAGGCAGTTTGTAAAGGGTGCTTCACTGCCAATCCAGAACTACTTTAGGCAGAACTGTCCTCAGTGGAAATCATTGCCACTAAAAGACATTAGGCAGCATGCATCTTATATACACGATTCCAAACAAAAGGAAATCAGGACAGCCAGAGAGTCTGATTCAGATAAGGACTGACCTCAAGAGACAACTAAAGCAGACTAGGAAAGAGAAAGAAATTGAAGAAATTAAGAACTTCACCCTCCAGGCCAACAGGGGCCATAGTCAGTCCAGGCAACCTACTAGTGTCTCCAAGCCCAAAACCTATTCTCCTAAATGTTATTTGTGTGGGAAGGCAGGTCATATGGTACTAACATGAAGATTTAAGCAACAGATAGACTTTGGCAGGGCTAACAACTCCAGCTAGAGAGATAGGAATGGCAAAAGAACTTACTACAACTCTAAATGGTCCAACAATGCAAGAAAGGTTGAGGGCACCAAGCATGATAGTCAATGCTGCAATCATGCATGGAAAAAGTACAACCAATCTTCATCTCTTGATCAAATGGAGAAATATTTGGCCCAGGATGTGATACCGAAGTCCTTATGAACTGAAGTTTCTGAATCAAAAAGGACTAATGGCAATGACATGGATGTGTGTATAACTAATCCGGGTGTGGTAGATGATTCTCAAAGACTGGGTACAGGAGAGCATATGTCTCTAGCAAGCTGCACAGAATAAAATGATATTTCTGTGGTAGAAGACCAAGAATGGGAGGACCGTCCAAGAGTCTGCAACAGTTTGCCTCCAGAAGCTTTGCAATCTTGGTTGAAGTCATCAAAATCTCAAGCTCCTGTCTTTATTCCAAATTTAAAACAACAGGTTAGATTGGATAAAGAGCAAAGTGACAGGGATTTACAATGTATTCAGGCAGGAGTATCATTTGTAACCCTGAAGGAGTCAAATCCTAATGTCCAAACCCATTCTCTTGCTTTAGGCATGAAAGCCCAGGATGAGGTTAGAGAGCAATCCAAACAGAATGTTGACAGAGGCTTGACTTTGCCAGAGCAGCCCACTGAGTTGCTGACTGCTGGTAGCTGCTCAGAGAATTCTACATCTAGCTTTCTCAATCCCTTAGCTGATGAATTCAAACCAGAGGCTTGGGGAAAGGAGAGTGAACAGCTGACATCTCCAGTGGCTAGTGTGCTCAATAATAACATCATTGAAGTCTGTTCAGTGGTTGGGGACACAAATCAACTGACTTCAGCCACACAGACTGCAGGGCCAGACAGCCTCTGAGTTGGGAGTTGTACCAGAGGTGTTGAAGTGAATAGAAACTATCATACATTCCCTGACACAACTGATGGGAAAACTCCTGATCTGGGGGTTGGCAGTTCACAAGACAACAGAGTGAGTGGAGAAACAAGTCAAATCTCCATTTCTTCAGCCCTTAGTCAGAGCCAACCTGAAAGTTCCATGAGCTCTGCAGAGTTCAGCCTAGTAACCACAGTTACTCACTCTCTAGTCAGTGAGAGAGAGTGCCTGCTCTCTAAGCCAACATTCTGTATTGAATCTCCTAGTCAAGACTTGCCTGTTTGTGCTGCAGGACAGTGACCATACAAGACTTGAAAAGGTGCTTGCTCAAGATCATAAGCAGGACTGGATCCAAAACGAGTGCACAGATACAACTGAGGAATCTTTATTGCCCTTAGTCCCAGTAAAGTCCAGTAGCTCTCTGGATGCCAAGGGAAAAATGAGTTGGTGGCAACTCATGAGAGACCACCTTGAAGAGACATAAACATGCATAGATGTTCTTTAAATAATTCTTATATGTTAACCATGTGGTTAAGAGACTTTTTCAAGTGGGTTTATATCCAGAATTGAGTGTCTCTTCAGAAAAGTTCAAGTCAGCATTGGTCTAATCCCCTTGGCCATTTTCAATCCTCAATCAATAAACAATTTATTAGGTGCCTATTATGAGATTACTCTCAGGATTTTTTTTAAGTTGAAGACAACCTTTGCCCTCAAGGAGCTTACAACTAATTTCCTGGTTCTGGGTATATCTTTTAGACTATCATTGATGGCATTAAATGAAGGATGTTGTTATAAGAGGAGAGAGACCTTGGGCCCTCCCACTAAGGTTACTTTGTGGTTCTGCCAATATGTTCCTGAATTCTTTTGTCTACATCACCATTTGTTCTTTTATTTTATTTAGAAGCATCCAGAGTCCAGATTTGGTAACCACCTCAACATCATAAATTAAGCAGCAAGAAGTGGCCTTTAATAACGAACTTTGGGACCCAGTCCAGTAGTGGCTGAAAAAAGGATCCTGTAGGATACTGAATTTGGGCAAGAACTTGGCAGGACCATAGCTACATAGGAACTGAGCCAAGAGTGAACCCACTCTCCCCAGTCACTGAGACAGGTTACAGAACACTGTCCCCAAGGTGTTAGGGAGGAGGAAGTGTCTTTTCTTTTGGCTGATGATTTAGGATAACCATGATAAAGTCATAGCCCTTCCACCAGTTGACTTTCCTTAATCGTCAAATAAGAGATTTATACCAAAACAGTGGTGTCAAATTCAAACAGAAACTGATCCCTAAAGGTGCCAAACTGACTTAAAAAACTACAAATTAACATTATCCATGTTATATTGTATTCACATTTATTTTGTTTAAAATTTCCTTATTAAATCTTCATCTGCATTCTGGAGTTTTGCTGACCTGAGTGTGACACCTCTGGACAAGAATATATCTAAGTTTCTTTCCTATTAATATGGTATAATAGAAAGGTCACTGGATCTAGAGTTAAGACGAGGTAATTTCAAATTCCAGCTTACTTACTCATATGATCTCCAATAAGTCACAAGTCTCTTAGGAGCTTGGTTTTTTCCTCACTTATATGCAGTTAGAATAGATGACTTCTAAGGGCCTTTCTAGCTTTAAATCTGACTATTCTGAAGTTTTACAAGTATTATTCACTTCAATAAATTGTTATTGAGTTAAATTCAGACAAATAGCTTTAATGTACCACTTAGAAAAACATAGTAGACTTTGAATTTCAAATAGAAAGCTCTTTAGTCATTTGTCACTTTCAATAAGCATCAAAATCTTCCTTTTCTTTTTTTTACCTTTCCTTAAAATTTTATTTTCTTGTATTTTATTTTATTTTTTAATGATTTTTTTCATTTTTTAGAAAAATTTTCCATGGTTACATGATTCATATTCTTACTTTCCCCTTCAACTCCCCCAAACTCCCTCCCCCCATAGCTGATGTGCATTTCCACTGGTTTTAACATGTGTCATCAATCAAGACTTATTTCCATAATATTGGTAGTTGCATTGGTATGGTCCTTTTGAGTCTACATCCCCAATCATGTCCGCATCAACCCATGTTCTTTCTTTTCTTAAGAGAAACCTGATCCCTATTTTTGCCTTTGGATACCCTTCTCTTTCCTCTGCTAAAGCCAACTGCCCAATTCACACAAATGTGTCTTAAGGATAATCATACTGACAGATGTTGCCCAGCTACATTTGGATCCATTCCCTGGAGCAAGAGTGAAAAGGAACAGAAGATGCTTATCTTGACTAATAATAGCATGGCATGCTTTGGGGCTGGGGCTTGGGGGGAGGGGGACAGGGGTTCTTTGTATGCTTACCTCTTCCTGTTGCTTCAGGTCTTTTGCTACAGAAGCTAACACCAAAGAGTGCATCAGGAACTGATGTTGAGGAAGAGAAACTGAAACAAATTCTCTAGATTAGGCAACCAGACAGGTCCTTAGAAGAACCTGAGAAGAGGGGATATTATGTAGGAATAAGGATTCAGGAGACCCAAATCTTAGTCTAAGCTATTCCATTAACAAATTGTGTGACCTTGAGCAAATCATTTGAAATCTCTAAGCCCTACCCCTATTATTTAAAAAAAAAAAAAGGGCTCAGTCCCCTTCCAGCCTTGACATTTTATGGCTCAAAAAACCCCCAAGAAAACCACAGAAGTAAAAGATAATTCAAAGAGGCACAAAGATATGGTGATTAAAGTTGAATTACAGGGAATAAAGAGGAGGAAATTCTATCCTTCTATGTTAAGCAACTTGATGATAAGTCTTAAACAAAAAGCAAACAAAAAATAAAATAAATAACATTAAATTAAGTTTGCTTTTTTATATGATTTTACTTATTGGATCCAAGTATCTACCTCTCATACATGAGCCTCTAGATTCAACTCAGTGTGAAAGCTATGTTACTTGGTCCTGATATTGTAAAATCACCATTAAGCAGGGATGACCATATGGGAATAACAAAATGCTCTTAAAGAAATGGAGACTAAAGCTGAACAGCATTAGGAACAAATTTTGTGCCAAGACTAGAAAAAGATGGCATCATGGTAACATAGAATGATTTGTCTGAAGCCCTGGGCTCAAGTCCAGGCTTGCTACTAACTCACTGTATAACCTTGAACAAATCGTTTATTCTCTGCAGGCCTCAGTTTCATCATCTGTAAAATGAGAGGATTGGGTTGGATGATCTCTAAGGTGCCTTATAGCTTCAACATTCAAGAGTCTATCACTCTTGCTCTTCAGTAGATTAATATTCTTTCTAATAGCATGGAACATTGAATATTCACCTGAGGAAAATGTATCAACCACAGAGTTTTCCTTGTGCTAATAGACATTCACTAGTGAGCATGGAAAGCAGCTGTCAAATCTTCAAGGAGTTTCCTGGGGTAGATGGGTTGTTGCCCTTTGATAGAGTACACTGCTTTCTAGCATTTTCTTTGATCAAGGGAAGTTGAATGAAGGGATGGAGCAGGCAATCTCATATATCCTGAGAAGTGGCCTGAGCATTTCCCCTGATAAGGATTTCTCATAAAACCTGAAGACTTCTTTATCACTAAAAAAAAGAATGGTTAACTCTTCATTTCATTTTCCCCAAACCCCACTGCTCTTTTCTGGGAACAAGGGATAAAAACAAATACGAAAAACATCTGGGACCTTCCTAGACATATATCAATCATACACAATGTGCCTCCTGCAGATGTCATCCATTACCTTTCCTAGGGAACCCTCTTACCTTCTCTAGAATTCCTGGAAGATTGTCTGCCCCATAGCTCTCAGACATACCACTGGTCTAAGTTACCTTTGTTTCAGAAACCTTCTCTTGTACCCTCACACATATGAGGCATACAATAGTTTTCCAGTAACTGTTCTCTCCTTATATCTTATAAAAGACTGACTCTCTTGCTCTGTCTCTATCTCTCACTCTCTCTGTCTCCTTGTCTCCCTGTCTCTGTCTCTGTCTCTGATTCTTACTCTCTCTGTTTCTCTTTCTGTCTGTCTGTTTCTCTCACACTCTCTCACTCTCTTTGTCTCTCTGTCTCTGTGCTTCTCTCTATCTTTTTCGCTTTCTCACTCTCCCTGTGTCTCTGTCTCTGTCTCTATGTCTCTGTCTCTGTCTCTATGTCTCTGTCTCTGTCTCTCTATCTCTCTGTCTGTCTCTGTCTCTCACTCTGGCTCTGTCTTTCTCTCTCTCTGTCTATTTCTCTCACTGATTTGTGTAATATATCACAGTCTGACCTCTTCTCTTCCCCCAATGGCAGTGAAGTTTGCATCTACTCTACAGCAGTACCTTCTGCAAACCAAGAAACTGAGGAGAGCATTCTAATCTCAATTCTAATCCCATTTTCATCTCAAGGTATGATAATGAGTCAAATCGAAGAGGACAACTCACCTGAATCTTCTAGGGGAAGTAAAGAAAGCATTCCCCTAGGAAATAGTAAAAAAAACTGGGAGTTAGGGCAGGAGTGTATTATAGGACAGGGAGTCTTTTTTGCTAATATTCTGTTTCAAATTTTTGCATCTATATTTGTTAAGGAGATTGGTCTGTAGTTTTCTTTCTCTACTTTTGGTCTGCCTGGCTTTTGAATCAGTACCATATTTGTGTCATAAAAGGAATTTGGTAAAACTCCTTTGCTTATTTTGTCAAATAATTTGTAAAGCATTGGAATTAGTTGTTCTTTAAATGTTTGATAGAATTGACTTGTGAATCCATCTGGCCCTGGGGATTTTTTTCTTAGGAAGTTCCTTGATGACTTGTTCAATTTCTTTTTCATTGATGGGATTATTTAAGTATTTTATCTCCACTTTTGTTAATCTAGGCAATTTATATTTTTGTAAATATTCTCCCATTTCACTTAGATTGTCATATTTACAGCCATATAATTGAGCAAAATAGTTCTTAATAATTAGCTTAATTTCCTGTTCATTAGAGGCAAGATCACTCTTTTCATCTTTGATACTGTT
Source organism: Gracilinanus agilis (assembly GCF_016433145.1). Classification (NCBI taxonomy): domain Eukaryota; kingdom Metazoa; phylum Chordata; class Mammalia; order Didelphimorphia; family Didelphidae; genus Gracilinanus; species Gracilinanus agilis. The sequence continues at coordinate 195,418,470 of NC_058134.1, forward strand.
AATGTGATTCTCTTCCTTCTTTTTTTAAAATTACATTTCCAACACATTAGTACAGCAAGAGGTAGAAAGAGAAACACCATTTAAAATCACCCTAGACAATATAAAATACTTGGTAATCTATCTACGAAAACAACTACAAAACACTTTCCAAACAAATAAAACTGGACCTCAACAATTGGAAAGCCATTAACTGTTCATGGGTAGGATGAGCTAACATAATAAAAATGAACATCCTACCCAAATTAATTTACCTATTTAGCGCCATACCTATCAAATTACCAAAAAACTTCTTTACTGAATTAGGAAAAACTATAACAAAGTTCATTTGGAATAACAAAAGATCAAGAATATCAAAGGAAATAATGAAAAAAAATGTGAAGGAAGGGGGCCTAGCAGTACCAGATATCAAACTATACTATAAAGCAGCAGTCATTAAATCAATATGGTACTGGCTAAGAGATAGAAGGGAGGATCAGTGGAATAGACTTGGGGTTAATGATGTCAGCAAGACAGTGTATGATAAACCCAAAGAGCCCAACTTTTGGGACATGAATCCACTATTTGACAAAAACTGCTGGGAAATTTGGAAAACAATATGGGAGAGATTAGGTCTAGATCAACATCTCACACCCTACACCAAGATAAATTCAAAATGGGTGAATGACTTGAATATAAAGAGGGAAACTATAAACAAGTTAAGTGAACACAGAATAATATACTTGTCAGATCTCTGGGAAAGGAAAGATTTTAAAACCAAGCAA
>NC_058134.1:195419323-195471467 GCF_016433145.1 Gracilinanus agilis
AGAATAGTATACTTGTCAGATCTCTGGGAAAGGAAAGATTTTAAAACCAAGCAAGAGTTAGAGAAAATTACAAAATGTAAATTTAATGGTTTTGATTATATTAAGCTAAAAAGCTTTAGTACAAACAAAAACAATGTAGTCAAAATCAGAAGGGAAACAACAAATTGGGAAAAAATCTTTATAACGAAAAACTCTGACAGGGGTCTAATCACTCAAATATACAAGGAGTTAAAGCAATTGTATAAAAAATCAAGCCATTCCCCAATTGATAAATGGGCAAGAGACATGAATAGGCAATTTTCACGTAAAGAAATCAAAAGTATCAATAAGCACATGAGAAAGTGTTCTAAATCTCTAATAATTAGAGAAATGCAAATCAAAACAACTCTGAGATATCACCTCACACCTAGCAGATTGGCTAAAATGAAAGAAGGCGAGAGTAATGAATGTTGGAGGGGATGTGGCAAAATCAGGACATTGATGCATTGCTGGTGGAGTTGTGAACTGATCCAACCATTCTGGCTGGCAATTTGGAACTATGCCCAAAGGGCTATAAAAGACTGCCTGCCCTTTGATCCAGCCATACCATTGCTGGGTTTGTACCCCAAACAGAGCATAGATAAACAGACTTGTATGAAAATATTTATAGCTGCGCTTTTTGTAGTGGCAAAAAACTGGAAAATGAGGGAATGTCCTTCAATTGGGGAATGGCTGAACAAACTGTGGTATATGCGGGTGATGGAATACTATTGTGCTAAAAGGAATAATAAACTGGAGGAATTCCATGCAAATTGGAGAGACCTCCAGGAAGTGATGCAGAGCGAAAGGAGCAGAGCCAGAAGAACATTGTACACAGAGACTGATATACTATGGTAAAATCAAATGTAATGGGCTCCTGTACCAGCAGCACTGCAATGACACATGACAGCTCTGAGGGATTTATGGTAAAGATGCTACCCACATTCAGAGGAAGGACTGCAGGAGAGGAAACATATAAGGTAAACAATTGCTTGAATGCATGTACTGAGGCGGACATGAATGGGAAATAGACCCTGAACAAGGACACTTGTTACAACCAGTGGAAATGTGCGTTGGCCATGGGTGGGGGGAGAGTGGGGGGTGAAGGGGAAAGTAGGGGCATAAAGTATGTAAACAGATTAAAAACGAATATCAATAAATGTCTAATAAAAAATTAGATTAGCCAATACTTTATCTTTTTTATTTGTTTTTTCAAAGTATTAGCTCTGCCAAAGGCCTGCTCCCACAGGTTCAGGTATCTCAGGGGTGGAATGGTTAAGCAGCTTGGGACAAATGAGAGATAGTCAGTGTTTCAACCAGGCAGACATCATGAATACTTCTCTGCTCTGCCTCAAGTAAGGTATAATTTTATATGCTTTGAGATCACACAGAAGGTTGGCATGGAAATTCATTTTCAACATACATCTTTTCTTGGAGATAATGGATTGTCATACATTAACTTTGTTACTAACAACTCTTCATTCTCCAGTAATTTTCAATATTTCTCAAAGGTATGTTTTGACATGTTTCCCATGCTACAGGATGTACTGGCCTTTACACAGAAGGCTACTTCTCCATTTTTTATCCATTGTAATATACTGAATCAGGGAAAAGGGAGTGGGGGGAGGCTTATTGATTCTGGTTTCTCGTTATGTAAGCTTCTGTGTATGGGAATGGAAAATCCAGGTGCAGTTTGTTGGAGTTTAAAATCTTAAACATCAACTCATTGTTTGCTGGTTTGTTATAAAGTGACTTTTAGGAGAATTTCTATATTAATATATGTAAAGGTGGGAATTTCCTAGGAGTTTGTAGGGGGCCTGTAAGGATTCCAATAATAGCCTATAATGTTCTTCTGTATTTCCCTGGGACTGAGTGGGGATATTGATCACAATAATTTCAATAATAAAGAGTGTTAGTAAAAGAAGAGTCACACAGGAGTATCTGAGTGAGGGGTTTCCATCCTCCCTGGATGCTGTACAATTCCAGAATCCCCCCTGCAACTTTGTCATTCAGGAAGGATTTGAAGGCCCCTGGCATATCCCCATTTTCTTTTTTAATTAAAGTTACTTCAATTTAATTTGGACTTGACATATGCTGGAGCCTAGGGATCTGATGATGACTGGAAAACAAAAAAGAATGACAAGAAACAAGATAAGGGTAAATCCACAGGCTCTAAAGGTATGAAGCAAATCATTATGGGAGATAAAAGAAGAAACACCATCATAAAAGGGAGATGCCATAGAGGAGGCTAAATAAAGGGAAGAACTTTTCCTAATCAAATCTGCAATAAGTATTTGGTGTAAGATGTTTGTAGTAAGGGTAGATCGATTATGCTATGTTATCTTCAGGTGGAATAAATATGGGGTTAGGTTAAGGTAATGGAAGGGGAAAAACACTGAAAATTTACATTTGTTACAGAAGTAGTTATACCCAATATCAGAATATAAGAGTGTACATCATTATAAGTTACATTTTTCAAAGTAGCTGAATCACAACAATAGTAAAAATTGTACTGGGATTAATAGTTAAGATTGATCAGTCTTAGGGAGGCTTGCCACCTCCAGGGATTGTTCTGCATTGTGAATAGTTCTTCAGGCTCATCTCCAAATCATGGGCTTCAGTGATTGGGGTCTTTGGTGTAGTCATCTAGGTTGTTTCATGAATTCAGTTGTTCCTGAGAAGTTCTCTGCTCTAAGTGTTCATTTCCTGTGTAAATAAAAACAAAACCTCAACCCCCATATTATAATTCTGGGGTTTTATTTGTTTGTCTTTGTAATTGGTTATTCCAATTCATGTTCAGTGATTATACAAATGAATTAATTTACAAGAGAGTAATTATAATTCCAAATGAAACAAAAACTTTGGGTGGGGTACAGTCTCTTAAGTGGTGGAACATATTTGTTTGCTATAGACATTTAAATTTCTGGAGCTTCAATTATTATTTCACTTTGCTTTGATTATAATGATTAGCTTTGAAAGGAAAAAGCAGGGAAAGAATTAAACACTGCTTGACTTCAGGTAAGAGTCAGGGGTATCAATCTTTTTGAATGGTGAATACAGTTCAATGATCTATCAGACAACTAAACTTGAATTCAAAACTCAAAATTAATATTAGTTGCAATTCCAATGTTTTTTTCCTTAAACAGCAATTTTCACTAATTGTATCTGAGAAGTTTCCAAGATTTACATATACAATGAAAAGTTTTGATTTTACAAGTCATGACAACCAATTTTTCTCTCCAATAATTTTCCAGTTTTTTTAAAGATTCCCATCTCCTTGCTAAAAAGTTAACCCCTTTCTGACTCATTCTTTTACTCTTTCCTTCTTCATTATCAACAAGCCTCCTTTTCCCCACAAATTTCTTTAGTCATGTGGATATTATTTGTATTAATTGATCTTTATGCCAGGATGAAAAGAAGAACCTAGTTTATAAAATTTATGTTTTATGATTGATAAACTATGCAGGAAATACCCAGGATATGTGTCCATGATCAATTTGTATTCTATGTTCTTTAATATGTCTATATGTTGTCTGTAATCACATTCAGAGGGTTACATTATAGGAAAAATAAGCCTCTCTCTCTCTTTTTCATTCGTTCTGGAAGAATGAAGGAGACAGACAGAGACCATTTGGGAAACTCAGGAAACAACATTCTTAATGGATTTCTGAATCTCCTAAACTCTAAGATAATTTAATTGGTTAAAAGAAATCTTACTTTATGCTCTCATTAAAGCAAGAGTCATACAAACTAATGTGTCAAACATTTCTCCTTCCATTTCTCACTGGCCATGAGAGAGGAAACATAGAAATCTAGAAGACAGAAAAAGGGACAAATTGATCCAACCATTAAATTCTATCAACAGATTAAATATTGAAATATATATTTTATGAAAACCACAAAGGATTTTAGAATGCAATCGAAGGAAAACAACATTCAGATAGTTACACAGAAAGCAATGATTCTGAGTTGAATACAGAAGTACAGAAGTGCAGCTCAAGCTTTCCTAGCTAGTCAAAACCATCAATCTAGTTTTATTAATTAAATAGGTTTTTTTTTTACTTTCAATTTTATTAATTTCTCCTTTAATTTTTAGGATTTCCAATTTAGTTTTTATCTAAGGATTTTTAATTTGTTCTTTTTCTAATTTTTTAAGTTGCAAGTCCAATTCATTGATCTCCTCCCTCTCTATTTTATTAGTATAAGCACTCAGAGATATAAATTTTCTCCTGGATACTACTTTGGCTATATCGCATAGGTTTTGATATGAGGTCTTCTCATTGCCATTCTCTTTAATGAAGTCCATAATTGTTTCTATTATTTCTTCTTTGAACCACCAGTTTTGAAGAATTGGTTTAGTTTCCAATTAATTTTAAATTTGCCTTTCCTTGCATCCTTATTAATTATAATTTTTACCTCATTATGATCTAAAAAGTGGCATTAATTATTTCTGCTTTTCTGCATTTGTCTGCAATATTTCTATGCCCTACTATATGGTTGATCTTTGTATATGTACCATGTACTGCTGAGAAGAAAATATATTCTTTTTTATCCTTGTTCAGTTTTCTCCAGATACCTATTAACTAGAATTTAGAAATTAGAATTTTTCTAACATTTCATTTACTTCCCTTACTTCTTTCTTATTTATTTTTTAGTTTGTTTCATCTAGTTCTGAAAGGGGAAAGTTGAGATCCCCCACTAGTATGGTCTTGCTATCTATTTCCTTCTTGAGCTGCTTTAATTTTTCTTTTAAAAATCTAGATGCTGTACCATTTTGTGCATAAATGTTTAGTAATGATATCTCTTCATTGTTTATATTACCTTTTAACAAAGTGTAATTTCCTTCTTTATCTCTTTTAATCAGATCAATTTCTACTTTGCCTTTGCTGGTATCATGATTGCTACTCCTGCTTTTTTTTACTTTAGATGATGCATAATAAATTTGGCTCCAGCCTTTTACTTTGAATCTGTGTGTGTTGTCCTGATATTTATACCTTTAATTGTATTCTTTTGTCTTGTTGCTATAATTAATACTTCCAGAAATCAATCAAATAATAATAGAGAGACAGCATCCTTGCTTTGTCCCTGTTTGTATTAAGAAAACTTCTAATCTTCTTCTTTTGCAAATCATCCTTCCTTGCTCTTAGTTTTATATGTACTTGGGATCATATTAACACTTTCTAAAATTGGACCTTTTAACATGAAAGTGCTCTGAATTTTGTCAAAGATTTTTATATATCTATTTAACTAATATTTTTTCTTCATACAATATTTATTGTTTATATGATTCTGTTAACTATTTTAGGATTATATTTCTAATAGGGAAGGTAAATAATTAATGGAATCTGGATATTATTACAAACAAGCATCTGCTGAATACACACTGAAATAGACCCTGGATATATAAGAAGGATCTTCATCAAAGTGAATGGGGGAAAAAAAGATGTGAAATCTGTTTTTGTAAATAACAAATATTTTCCCAGCTCATCTTCCTAAAGTATGTTACAGATGGAACTATATGGAAGAAAGAAAAGGATTAAAAATTCCTCTCAAGATCCAATAAAATATTAGTTATCCCTGGTTCACCAGAACTGATTATTTCTTAGCTTGGAATGCCTCCTAATAGAGTCAACTGATAAATTCTTTTGACAGAAACAGTACTTTTCCCAGCCCATCTTTAGGATCATTTGGATTTTGTCTACTTGAAGATATTACTGATATCTCTCTGTGTACTTTTCTGCCAACTGATTTGTGTGCTTACAACCAGTTTCCCTAAGGTAATAAGCAATGCACATGCTGAATAACATAGGGTCTCTGGGTACTTGACAAGTATCCCTTATGACTTCTTCAACACCTTTAGAAACCTATATCAACTCACAGGTTGCCTTTCATTAAATAAAAACAGCTTGTCAGCAAGGAAGTGTAATGTATAAATTAACCACCAGGTGGTAGACACATGCTTCCTGCCCTAACCAATCCAAGGAGCTTCAAGCAACCAAGAAATTCTTGATGACTGAGTTCCAAATTTTTAACTACTAATTACTATGAAATAGTGTTCAAAAAAGTGAAATTAGATAAGGCTCTATAATTATGACCAACACTGCACATGTGGGAAATTTCTCAGTTCAGACACCACTCTGTATATTTATATTATATAAGCTATCTACTTTTCTATAACCACATGGTTTATTTTATATTTAAAAAAATATGGAAAAGAAATATACTGTGTTCTTACACTGAACCAGCCCTGAACATATCATAGACTTTTATACCACACCTACTTGCCAAGGAAAAGGGGTTGGCACTGGTGTCCAAATCCTAACTCTGAGTCACAATAAAAGCAAAGAAGAAACGGGGGGGGGGAGGTGGAGGGATTGGAGATTTGGTGGGGAAGGGAGATTGAATTAATAACTCAGCTACTGAAGTTTTCAGAAGTTTCTCTAATTTGACAACATGTCCAAATCATCTGTCTGCTCAGTTCTCCTGGATCTTCTCCCAGAAAGGACCTCAGATGTAATAGCAGCATTCTGAAGCTAACTCCTGAGCTTCAGGACTCACATTACTACTTATTTTCCTTATTTTATCATTATCATCACATTGAAAGCTGAAAGGGAAACTACTAACAATAATTCAAACAAAAAAAGAAGACAATGTGTGTGCACCAATTATCTTTACCATGTGACATTGAGAGATGTGAGCTCCTTGAGTCTATAATGGTTAACTTTTTCTATTTGCAGTTCTTATATTTAACACAATATTTTATATATAGTATTTAATAAATGTGTGTTGATTGAGTAATTGACCTTCACCAAGTTACTTAACTTCTCAGTTGCAGTTTCTTTATGTACCAAATATGGGTACTAACAGCATCTGCTTGAGAGGGTTATTGTGAAGAAAAATGTAGCATGTTTTATAAACCATTCCACATATTATTATTACTATTGTAATTATTAAGTACTATGTAAATATTATATTCTACTATAAATATCAATCATCTATTTCCTACCTTTTTTTATAGAGTTAAAAAAAAAAGGTCCTGGGATAAAAATTTGTTATCCTGCCATTATTTTTCAATATTTAAAATTTTGCAAAGTATTGCAAAATAGTTGAGTGGGTAGATAAAATGACTACTTTTTATAAATGAATTAAAGTATTAAGATGTAAACATCCTCTCTAGATTGGATAAAAGCATTTTGAGGACAGCTCTAGAAGCAGATAAGATTCTGGGAATGTCATGTTCACAAATTTTTCCTTTGGTGATATCTATTAAAATGTTCTTAAATTTCTATTGGCCTGTGTTATATCTGGGCAACCATTTTGTCTGGGATAATGAGCTGGATTCTGAAGAATATTTTAGAGTTTGTATGTTTGAAGAAATTTTGTCTATGAATTTATAAATCATAGCAAATGTATGATGTATAATTCAAACCTAATCGTTGTATCTTTCTAGGTACTTAATAAATATTGAAGTTTTATAACTTAACATGATAGAATTCAAGTTTCCACAATTTCATTGTATAATTGGTAGAAATCAATGTCAAGACTCCTTAAAAATAATATTTATGTAGTTTCTAGTGCTAATGCCCTATTCTTGCATCTTTATCATATATCCTTCCATTGTTAAAATCAAATCAGCAAGAATCAGTCATTTAAGTATTTCTTTGTGCATATATTGTTGGTTACACTCTTATGGATGTTACCCATGAAGGACCTCTTGGTTCCATTCTTGAAGCTTACTTTCTCCCTGGGGATAAATCTTTTTCAGCTGCACTTAACAAATCCAGATTTTTCTAGCTGTTGTTAGCATTTATGTTAATTTATGAAATCAGATTAATTTGTAACAAAAGTATTTCTATAAATTTCAACCCCTTTATTGTGTGTTCTGAAGATCTCTATTAATCTTCTTTTCATGAGAAAGTATTAATCATGATATAATTGCCTTAGAATATGATATGAACCCTGTATTTTGTTAAAGCATGGGTTTTTGTTTAGATAGCTTCTAAGAACCAATGTAATCTATTCTACTATGCCAAAGGTAATACCACTAAGACGGGAAAGTATTTATTACTTTAATTCAGTGGTTCCCAAACTTTTTTGGCCTACCTCCCCCTTTCCAGAAAAAAATATTACTTAGCCCCCTGGAAATTAATTTTTTAAAAAATTTTAATAGCAATTAATAGGAAAGATAAATGCACCTGGGGCCATCACTGCCCTGATGGATGGCTGCAGCACTCACCAGGGGGTGGTAGTGCCCACCTTGGGAATCACTACTTTAATTGTATTCTTTCTCTTAAGCCTTGACTTCAGGATGTCAGTCAGTCACTTAACACAACCTTAGCTCTCTCTTTTTTAGCTCTCTCTTTTTCTTATTGTATTTTCCCGGAAAATCTTTCATTTATGGTCTGATCTGACATTCAGATTCAAGCTCAATACCTTACCATACTTTAAGAATTGTATACTTATCTATTACATTTCAATGTTGTTAGAGAAATAATGTAGCTATTTAATGCTTTTTGCCAACATTAGCCATACATACACTCACATAATAAAGTATTTCTAAATGGTGTAGGGCAATCATAAACGTCACTTTATTCCTAAACCCAGATTAAATAAAATAATAGATGAAACCAAGAAGCTACTAAAATCTGAAGAGGGATTAAAACCCTGAAGTCATAAGAAATTTTTACTTACTACAAAATCTTGAAATGATACCCAATAATAAGACAGAATACAAAAATAACACCAGTTATTATAAACACTAATGTTTCAAAATTTTTTACAAAGAAGATGAGAATGTGTTAGCCTGCAATTCTAAAAAGTTCCATTTGAATTTCATAGCATGAACTTCACTTATAGACCAATTATACCCAAACAGATGAATTTTTAAAAGCCATTATATGGTATAACTATTAGAAATGAAGTATTCTCCCAAAATATTGGACAGAAAAATATATTTTTTATTAGGACATAAATGTAGTGGAAAGGGTGCAGCCATTGCCATGGGGGTGGGAAGGAACTAAAGGAGGAGAGATAAAGCTATAAAGAATATATATATATATACATATATCAAATACAAAAATGTGAAAAACAATTTGAGAAATTTATTAAAGATCTACAGAAAGACATTGGAAGATTACGTATCTGAGGGGTTCACAGAAATACAGAATTTGAATGTCTTATTGCCTAAATAAATGAATTTTTTAAAAATTGTAATATGATCTGATCAACAAAAGCATATCATATATTTGAGTTCCTTCATCAGCAATTGAAAGAAAAAAATTAAATTTTAAAGGCAGTGAGAAACCCACTGAATTTATAGTAAAACAAACAGGTGCAAATCTTAATTTCTACCCATAAACAAATATGTCTCTGGGCCTGAGTTTTCTTACTTATAAGGTAGATTAGTTTTTTTCTTTAAGATCCTCTTAAGATCTAAATTCTATTAATTCACAAGTTTGCCCAGGCATAATGCCAGACCAATAGGCAGACTATATAGAAGCGAACTTCTAATTTTTCCTTCCCTAAATTCCCCCTCATACATTGAAGTTATACAAAAAGCACAGACTCTTTTCCAAAATCCTGAATAATAGTCCTCTTCACAAGGTATCACAATCAGAATGTTGTTTGTTTTGGATACAAGTAGGAAATTTAAGTGATCCTAGACTCTACGTCTCTCAGTTGTTCCTCCTAGCCTTATTGTAGTATTGAGGTAAAAAGAGGATGGAAATGCTATAGTAAAGATCACTAAATAGGTTTGAGATGTATTAATTTCAGAAGTTACAGACTGAAATAGTTATGATAGTCAAACATGGATATTGGACCTTCTGGCTAAAAAGTTAAAATAACTCAGGAAGAAAAAAAAAACCATCTTAGAGAGTACTTAGAATAATCGAATTAGAGATGTAAAGAACCTTAGAAGTCATCTAATCCACTTCTCCCTGTTAGCCCCATTTCTTATAAGAGGAAACTGAGGCCCTTAAGAAATTAAATGGTTTGCCAAAAATCATATAAATAGAGAGTAATGGATCTAAAAATAGAAGCCAGGTCTGATGACCTGAAAAAGAGGCAGGAATCCTGATGGGAAGATAGGAACAACAGTTGCAGGCATTGACACAAATAACACATGGGCCAGGTGTGCCCTGGTGAGCCTGGCCCACATTCTTTGAATTCTTATGGTTGCAAGGGAGGTTATCCAGGCCAAGAATGGTTAGATTAAGGGACACAGCACTAGACTGGGAGAGTAAAATCCTGATGCTAGAATTTACTAAGTGAATTCATACAAGTTGTCCAATTTGAGTAGTAATTTTTTCATCTGTAATGAAAAAGTGGGACTAAGTGATATTGGTTTTCCACTTCAGCTTTGACTTTCTATGGATCTGTAATTCACAATGCAGTTGATCATTTTTAAGGAATTGACCAGAAAAAATTGTCTTGGTCAATGGAAGTCTATATTCCTTAAGATATTAGTTCATCAGGTCCACATAATCCTTCAGAGAGTTTTTGAACTGAATCAATCAATCAATAAACAGTTATTAAGAGCCTTCTACGTGTCAATCTCTGAACAAAGCACTGGTTATACAAAGAGAGGCAATAGACAGTTCCTGATTTCAAGAAGCTTACAATCTAATGGAGGAGAAAACACAGAAACAAATAAAAACTGAGCAATTATAAAAAGGATAAATAGGAAGTAATTAAAAGAAAGTACTACACTTAAAAGGAATTGGGAGTAGAAGGGAAGATTTTAGTTGGGACTTAAAGGAAGCCAAGAAGGTTAATTATTAGAGCACAGAAGGTAGAGCATTCTAAGTATAGAGGTAGCCAGAGTACTTGCCCAGAGCCAAGGGATGGAATGTCTTGTTCAGGAAACAGCCAGGAGGCCAGTGTCATTGGATCAGAGTACATATCAGGAGAACAGACATGATCACTGACAAAGTTAAAACTAAAATAGATTTAATCAAGAGAGAAATAGGGAAACTATATCATATTAAAAGCTGTCATGGAAAATGAAGCATTACCAATATTAAACCTATATGTACCAAATGTTATAGCATCCAATTTTTTAAAAGAAAAAGCTGAGTTACAGGTGGAAATAGACAACAAAATGATAATAGTGGGAGACTTCATTTTCCCCCTTTTAGAACTAAATAAATCTAACCAAAAAATAAACAAGAAATAGTCAAGGAGATAGAGTCCTAGATAAGTTAAATGTGATAGAAAAATGGAGAAAATCAAATGGAAACAGAAAGGAGTAGACCTTCCTTTCAGCAATATATGGTAATTTTACAAAGAATGACTGTGCATGTGGGCACAAAACATTATAGCTAAACATAGAAAAGCAGAAACATTAAACTCATCCTTTGAAGACCACAGTGCAATAAAAATTGTGTATAATGCGGAACCATGGAAACAAAAAACAAAAAACAAAAATTAATTTGAGACTAAATAACTTAATCTTAAAGAAAAAATGGGTTAAAAAACAAGTTATAGAAATATTAATTTAAAGATAATGATAATAATGAGACAACATACCCAAACCTATGGGATACAGCAAAAGCAGTAGAAGAAAATGTAAATCTCTAAAAACCTATTATAATAAAACAAATAAAAACACAGATCAATGAATCAGGACGGCCATTTAAAAGAACAAAATAAAAATCTACAACTAAATAAAAATTAGAAATCCTAAAAATCAAAGGTGAGGTCAGTAAAATTGAATGTAAGAAAACCATTGAATTAATAAATAAAACTAGGAGTTGGTTTTATGAAAAAATTCAACAAAATAGATCAACCATTGGTTAACATGATTTTTAAAGAGAGAGAAGAAAAATGAAATCACTAGCATTAAAGATGAAAATTGTGAATATATCACCAATGAAGATAAAATTAAAACTATTATTGGGAGTTATTTTGCTCAATTATATGCCAACAAAATTAACAATGTAAGTGAAATGGAAAAATACCTATAAAAATATAAACTGCCTAGAGTAGAGGAGGCAATAAAATATCTAAATAAAACTATTTTTAAATTTTATCAACCTTTATTTTTATTAATTAATTTATTTTAAATATTTTTCCATGTTTACATGATTCATTTTCTTTCCCTCCCCTCTTGCCTCCCCTCTCCCAAAGCTGACAAGCAATTCCACTGGGTTGTATAAATGTTGTCATTTGATACCTTAAATAAAACTATTTTAGAAAAAAAATTGAATAGGTCATAAATGAGCTTCCTGAAAAAAATGTATTAGGACCATATGGATTTACAAGTGAATTTAAAGATCAACTAATTCTAGTATTAAATAAAGTATTTTAAATAATAGGTAAAGAGGGAATCTGACCAAACTCCTTTTATGAAACAGATATCATGCTAATATCTAAACCAGAAAGATCAAAATCAGAAAAAGAAAATAATAGATCAATTTCATTAATGAATATGGATAAAAAAACTTAAAGACTAGTTAAATGAAAACAAAATATCACAAAAATTATACATTTAGACCAAATAGAATTTATGTTAGGAACAGAGAGTTAATTCAATATAAGGAAACTATAAACATAATTTACTATATTCATAACAAAAGTAACAAAAACCATATTCTTATATCAATCAATGCAGAACAGCCTTTGACAAACTACAATACTCATTCCTACTAAAAACACTGTAAAGAACAGGTATAAATGGATTTTATCTTACAAAATGATATAAAGCATTGACCTAAAACCAATAGCAAGTATTGTTTGGAATGGAAATAAGCCAAAAGCCTCTCCAATAAGATTAGAAGTGAAACAAAGATGCCCACTATCACCAATATTATTTAATATAGTATTAGAAATGCTAGCAACATAATAAGGGAAGAAAAAAGAAATTGAAAGAATCAGAATGGGCAAAGAATAATAAAACTATCTCTTTGCATATAATGTAATGTAAATGTAGAAAATTCTAGAGATTCAACTAAAAAGTTGGTTGAAACTATCAATAATTTTAGTGAAGTAGCAGGATATAAAATAAACCCACACTCATCACCAGCATTTCTATATGTCACTATCAAAGTCCTTCAAGAAGATATAGAAATACTCCATTTAAAATAACTATAGACAGAATAAAATGCCTACAAGTATACCTGCCAAAACAAACCTAGAAACTACATCAACAAAATTATAAAACACTCTTTACATAAATAAAGTCAGATTTAAATAATTGGAGAAACATTATTTGTTCACAGGGAAGTGGAACCAATATAATTAAAATGATAGCCTGCCTAAACTAATATGTGATTTCAATGCCTTTGCAATTAAGTTATGAAAAAATTATTTTATTGAGCTAGAAAAAATAATCAACTTCATTTGGAAGAATAAAAGAGCAAGAATAGCAAATAAATTAATGAAAAAAATATAAAGAAAGGAGGTCTAACAGGACCAGATTTTAAACTGTATTCTCTATATTAGCAAAACTATCTGATACCAGCTAAAAAATAGAAAAGTAAAGCAAGGGAATAAAACAGACCAAACACAATATAAGGTTATAGTAACCTTGTATTTGACAAGTTTGGGTGATAAAAAACCTCCTTCTGGTAAAAATTGCTTGGACAACTGGAAAGTAGTTTAGCAGAGACAGGGTATAGGCCAACATCTTATATCATTCACTAAGATAAGATCAAAATGGATACATAACTTAGACACAAAAGAATGTAGGTACAAATTAGAAGAATAGGGAACATATTACCTAACAGATTTATGGATAGGAGAAGAATTTATGAGTCAACAAGAAATACAGAGCATTGTGGATTATAAAATTTATAATTTTGATTATATTAAATTTAAAAGTTTACATACAAATAAAACTAACAGCAAAAATTAGAAGGAAAGCAAAAATTTGGGGGAATATATAGACAGGTTTTTTTGAATAGAGGTGTCATATCTAAATTATATAGAGGACTTTGTCAAATGTATAAGAATAAGAGCCATCCTCTAATTGATAAATGGGCAAAAGATATTAACAGACGGTTTTGGGATAAAAAATTCAAAGCCAGATATAGACATATGAAAAATGCTCTAAATCACTACCAATTACAGAAATGCGAATCAATACATTTCTGAGATATCACTTCATATATACATATCTAAATTTCGGGTGATGCCTTCAATTGGGAGGGGAGGGGAGCAACTGAAATACCTAGGAATAAATTCTATAAAATAGAAGAAAAAAGGAGAAAAGTATAATAAGACTGGAGAGATAAGAGGGGAGTTATGTTATCAAGGGCTTGGAATGCCAAATAGAGCTTTATATGTTTGCTTCTAAAGGGCGTAGCAAGCCAATAGAGTTTACTGAGTGGGGGGAGCATAATCAAACTTATACTTTAGGAAAATCACTCTAGTGACAGAATGGAGAATGGAATGGAATGGGGAAGAACTTGAGGCAGGCAGACTCATCAGCAGGCTACTGCAGTAATCAAAGTGTAAGGTAATGAGGACTTTCACTAGAGTAGTGGTAGTGTAAAAAGAAAGAAAAGGGGTATTTGAGAGCTGTTGCAAAGATGAAATCAACAGGCCTTTGCAACAGCTTAGATGTGGGGGGCAGGAAAGGGGTAATAGTGAGGAATCCCCAGTGATCCTAGGTTGTGAGTCTGAGGGCTTGAGAAGATGATGTTGCCCTCTACAGTAATAGAGAAGGTAGGAGGTGAAGAGGGTTTAGGGAGCAAGGGTAATGGGTTTTGTTTGGGATATATTGAATTTAAGCTATCTATTGTATATCCGGGCAATTGTAGTTGCAAGGTTAGATATCTGTGAAGAGACTGGGGCAAGAAAGGTAGATTTGAGAATCATCAGTAGAGAGATGCTAATTAAGTCCATGTGGGCTGATAAGATCACCAAGTGAAGTAGTATAGATGGAGAAAAGAAGTCAGCCCAGGACACCTGGGACACCAGATTGAGAGACACCTACCATTAGAGGGTATGATCTGGAGGAACATCCAGTAAAGAAAAGAAAGGAAGAGGGGACAGAAAGGCAAGGCATAAACCAGGAGAGAGTGGTGTCCTAGAGAGAAAAAAGTAGGAAAGAGTGATCAACAGTGAAAGGCTGTAGAGAGGTCAAGGAAAATGAAGTCTGAGAAAAAACCATTCAATTTGAAAGCTAGAATATCATTAGTAACTCTAGAGAGCAGGTTCAATGGAATAGTAAGGTCAGAAGTAAGATTGTCAGTGATTAAGAAAAGAGTGAGAGAGTGAGAGGAGAGAAATTTTAGAAGGCTTTTTTTTAAAAGAGTTTAACCACAAAAGGTAGAGATGATATAGGTGTTAGTAGGGATGGGAAGATCCACTATGGATTTTTCAGGATAAAGTAGACATGCAGATGATTGTAATCAATAGAAAATGATCCAGTAAAGAGAGATTGAAAATAAGTAAAAGATGGGGATGACAGAGGGGGCAATCTGTTGGAGGAGATGGGGGATAATGGGGTTATTTCATCAGGTAGAGTGGTTAATTTTGGCAAGGAGTAAGGCCTTTTATACTGTGAAACAGGAGTGAAAGAGTGGCATAAGGAACTTGAGTATAAGATAAGAAAGAAGGGAAAAGAGGGAGTTCACAGCAAGTGATCACCATTTTTTCTGTAAAAAATGAGGCAAAGTTCTCAGCTGAGAGAGTAGGGAAAGGGGAAACCATAGGAGATTTAAAGAAGGATGAAAATCTTATACCAAGATAAATTCAAAATGGGCAAATGACTTAAATATAGGGAATTAAATAATGAATAAATTAGGTGAACATAGAATAGTATACCTGTCAGATCTGGGGGAAAGGAAGGAAATTAAGACTAAGAAAGAGATAGAGAACATTATGAAATATAAAATGAATGATTTCGATCACATCAAATTGAAAAGGTTTTGCACAAACAAAATCAATGAAACCAAAATTAGGAGGAAATCAACAAACTGGGAAAACATTTTTATAACAAAATTCTCTGATAAAGGTTTAATTTCCCAAATATATAAGGAGCTGAGTCAAATTTACAAAAAAAAAAAATCTAGCCATTCCCCAATTGACAAAGGGTCAAGGAATATGAATAGGCAGTTCTCCAATTAAAAAACAAAAATTATCAATAATCACATGAAAAAGGGTTCTAAATCTCTCCTGATTAAAGAAATCCAAATCAAGACAACTCTGAGATACTACCTCACACCCAGCAGACTCTCCAATATGACAGCAAAGGAAAGCGATTAATGTTGGAAGAGATGTGGAAAAATTGGGACACTAATACACTGTTGGTGGATTTGTGAATTAATTCAACCATTCTGGAGGACAATTTAGAATTGTGCCCAAAGGGCTTTAAAAGATTGCCTGACCTTTGATCCAGCCATACCACTGCTGGGTTTATACTCCAAAAAGATAATAAGGAAAAAGACTTGTACAAAAATATCTATAGCTGTGTTCTTTATGATAGCAAAAAATTGGAAAATAAAGGGGTGTCCCTTGATTGGGGAATGGCTGAACAAATTGTGGTATCTGATACTATTGTGCTGAAAGGAATGATTAACTGGAGGATTTCTATGTGAACAAGAAAGACCTCCAGGATGTGATGCAGAGCTAAAGGAGTAGAACCAGGAGAACATTGTTCATAGAGACTGGTACACTGTGGCACAATCGAACATAATAGACTTTTCTACTAACAGCAATGCAATGACCCAGGACAATACTGAGGAACTTATGAGAAAGAATGCTATCCACAACTAGAGAAACAACTGTGGGAATAGAAACCCAAAAGAAAAACATAAAATCTATCACATGGTTCGATGGGAATATGATTGGGGTTTTGGAGTTAAAAGGAACAATGATACATGTATAACTCAGTGGAATTTATTAGATCCAGGAAAGAAGAAGGAAGAAGGGTGGGGAAAATTATGAATCATGTAACCATGGGAAAAAATTGTAAATAAATAAATATTTTTTAAAAGGATGAAAACTTTTAGAAGAGCCACTAGAGAACAGAAGAATAAGTTGACAATGGAGATATAGTAGGAATACATAGGGGCAGTGAGGGGTCAGTTGAGGTTATGCAACATAAATTGTAGGGAATCCAGTCAGAATAGTTGGGTGATTTTCTCCACTTTCATTAAGCAGCACATGTGACAAATGCTGAGAGTAATCCAAGGCTGAAGTATGGTTGAGCATAAATGACTAGAGATTCAAGAGGAGGACAGTATAGAGTTTAATTGATTCACCAAGGAGTCAAGATGAGAAGAGTATGGATAGTATAGGGGACATGGCCTGGGAAAGAATTGAAGAGTCAATGGATTGGTGGTCATGGTATATGTGAAGAGTATGGTTATATAAGGTAAGAGATGAATAGGGAGGGATGAGATGGGAGACAGATATGAAAAGCCAATAGATTGTCAGATAAGGAGATTTCAGAATTCTTGAACATGGAGTAGTAAATTTATGGATGATTGCAAATTCAAGGGGATGATCATCTTTTTGTAATGCTAAGGTGAGGTGGAGGAGTAGCTCATGAGAGTTGAGTATGTTAGGATATTTGAGGTAGAATCAATATGTATACATGTTGAAGATCTCTAGTATGAGGGCAAAAGTTGGATAGTAGAGAAAAATTATATTAGGTATAGAACTCATTGAGGAATATAGGGGAAGGATCTAGGATTCTATAAATAACAGCTACTAAGATTTTGATGGGGTAGAAGGTATGGTTAGTATGAACCTCAAAGGAAGAGAAGATACTGAGTGATGGAGAAAGGGGAGAGAATCAGGAAGTAGCACTGGGGGAAAAGGACTATTCCCTCACCTCAACCAGTTAACTAATGAGTGATAAGAATGAGTGAACATCTAGCCAGTACTAAAAATGGTATTCAGGTATACATATATCATCAGAGCAAAGGCAAATTTCAATATGAGCTAAGAAATGGATGAAGGAGGAGAAGAATAGATTTAAGGTGAAAGGGAGTTTCTTGCCTATGGAATCAGCATACTAGAGGGCACAGTGGAAAGGCTGAGTAGAATTAATAAAAAATTGGGTTGAGAGGGTTGAGGGGGATGGAAATGAGAGTGGTAGAGGAGTTTGGATAATTATCTATAGGAATTCAGCATCACTGGGATATGAAAAGTATAACCAGGCATAAGATTGCTCATTATTGAATGGAGAATACTACTACTATACCCTCAAAGAGCAGATGTAGCAGAAGATGAGACATGAAGTTGAAGGGAAGGTTTCTCTTCTTTGCACTGGTGGTTTTCTACATCTCATTTGAGAGATCAGGCTGGCAGCAAGAGATGGGAGATGTCTTATGCTAGTACAGGTGGAATTAGTTGTTTGGGGGCAGATGCCTGTCCTGGCTCATAGCAACCTTTTCTAAAGGTCCAGGCTGTACCCAACAAAAGATAGGTGGCTTGGATGCTAGGACCCCTGCTATCTGCATGATGTTTAAGGTCCCTTAGAGGTCTTAAAATTATATGATTATCTGAGTCTGAAGTCATTGAGAGAAGAATGACTGAATGAACTGAATGAAATGAATATTACTTTGCCATACAAATTTAAAAAAAAACACCCATAGAATTCAAAATAGAATGAGAAGACTCATTTTCTGAGGCATAACTGAGAAATCATAACTAAGAGAACCATGTACATGATGACTACAATAATGCAAACAATGAAAAGGCAACTGAAGTCAGAATAAAAGTCATGATCCATATTTATTCTAGAGGACAAATGAAATATTTCTCACTGATATAGGGAGAGAAGTAGGGGATTATTGATATAAAATATTGCATGCATTTTCTGGCATATTCACTTTATCAGTTGGATTTAACTGATTTTCTTTGCAACAAGAAAGAATTCTATATAGAAGAAATATCAGGAAATATGTATCATGTAACCAATAAAAGACACTAGTAAAACTTTTAAAAATCAGGTCAAAATATATTTGAAAAGTCTTCATTTATTATTTCTCTATGAAACAATTAAATTATTATCCTTCATAAATGGCTTCTTGTAGCCCCTAGTAGTGAGAATAGGCCCCAGTAAAATCACAGCCATCAGCTAGCTAGAGTCAGACACATAGTTTACCCGCCCCCAGCATGAGAAATTCATCTAGCCCCTTTACAAATACTGTATATCCTGCCAAGAAATTACTGGTGCAAGAATTCTGTGAGAAACTCTGTTAGATGGTTACTCATTGACATATTAAATTATCACCTATAGAAAACTCTGTTCAGAACCACTAAGTTCAGAACCACTAAATCCATTGTCTCTATCTTATAAATCATTACTGACCATTGTCCTTGCAAAAGACTTACCTAATCCCTTAGCCTACCTCATTTTCCCTATAAAGTATGTACCCCAAATCATTAAACTTTGTCATTGCCCAGCAAGAAGATTGCCTGCATGTCTTTCTGTCAGTCCGGCAATTCAACCCTCCTTTAATCCCATAATCATTTTTCTCATCCCAGTTCGTTGACCCATTAGTAATTTGTCAAGCAAAACTCAACAGCTTCTGTTACCTAGAAATATCACATTTGATTCTCCAAAAGTCTCAAAGATATATATGTCCACAAATTAATTTAGTCTCTTTCCCAAGGCTTCCATGAGAAATGTAATCTTGCTTTCACTAAACAGTCATATTTTAGATTCAGTTCTACATAGTTTTTTTTTTCACAATAGATGTCATTCTACATTACAGCATTTTTCCTGTGTCAAGATCCTGAACTTCGAATGAGGAGGATAGAGTTGGGAGGCAGGGTGAAGATGATAAAGAGAGATGGTAAAGATAAAGCGGAAGACAATTCCTACCTCTCTGAAAAAGTAGAGCCTAATAAAAAATAAATTTATAAATTATTATCAGCAATAACAACAATAAAATGCATTTCAACTTTACATAACACAGGGCCCATAACCCCAATGCAGGTATTTAATAGTTGCTCATCAAGAAGAGGACCGATATATTTTCTTAAATAGCATGATAAACATTAAAAAGCATACAGACATATTTCTGGCATAGCCATCACTTGATAGAGCTATATAATAAAGGTTCACAATAGATATAGTATTGGATGGTCAAGTTCTTCTCTATTGTTTTTATATGGGTCCCAAAACCCAATGGCGTCCACAAAACAGATCCAAAAATGGAATCAAAACACACCTTCCTTGGGAGAGAACCACAGGAATTCAATCAATAATAAGTCCACAAAGAGGCAACATACAAGTAAGGGAGTCATCTAGATTTGTTTATAGAATTTTCAGGCTTTATAATAGTACTATAAGACCAGCTTACTGTTTTCAGAACATCAAAAAGGTTAGCCTTAGTGAGCCTCAGATGTACTAATTGATGTAGATTTTACAAAGAAATAGTATATCCAACATATACTACTATAGGTTGCAAAAATTTAGTACCTGCCAAATATCTAGAAAGAAGGGAAAGGAATAGGTATTTATATAGTACCTACTATGTCTGAGACACAATGCTAAGTGTTTTTTACAAAGATTATCTTAATTTATCCTCATTACAACCCAAGGAGGTAAGTGTTATTATTGTTCCCATTTTACAGTTGAAGAAGTTGAGTCAAATAGAAGTTATGTGACATGCCCAGGGTTACATAATTAATAAGTATCTGAAACTAGACTTGAATTCAGATCTTCCTGAAACTAAACCCAGCTCTCTGCCTCTTATGCCACCATAATTATATACCAGAAATCCCCTCTCTTTCATATTGAAATCTAACAGACAATAAATCTTCATATGACTAATACAAACTCTGGAATGCCTTTGAAAATTCAGTCATCCCACTATTATGGCACTATAGCATCATCTCAGACAAAAACTATTACATAAGTTAAGAATGTTTTTAATAGCTGTTACCACAATGGGGATTCACATTATCTCCAATATATAAATGAAAAGTTCTCAAAACATGAGACAGTGGAAGAAATAAAAATCCTTCAGAAGCAGAATGAAATATAAATCATCCCCCATCATCCAGTCTGCTATTGGAGGTGTCCCAAAGAAGATGCTTTCCATGAAACTAGAGAACATGAATTTGTCTTCCAATACTTTTATTCAACTATAAAAAAAAGAATCATTTCATCCACTTTTAAACATAAAAAATAGCAAAATAGTAACTTGTCCCTATTCCCTAGACCATTTCTATCCACACTACAACTAATATTAGATTAGAAAAATGAGGATAATAGTAAAAGCTTATGGCTGCATGGTGATTTATAGTTTTAAAAATGTTTTACCTACATTGATTCATTGGAAGTAATGGAAAGGGCACTCGTCTTGGAATTAGAAAGAATTGAGTTCAAATCCTAAATCTGACACTTAGTAGCTGTGTGACCCTGGGCAGGTCACTTAATTTCTTTCTGCTCTTGTTCCTTCATCTATAAAATGGGAATTTGACTCTACCTCTGAGGTCTCACATAAATCTATGTACCTATAGTATGCATAATTACCACTATGATTCATATAATTTTAATTTTTTTACTATGTGGTGGAGTGGATAGAGTGCTGAGCCTGAAGTAGAGAAGACTTATCTTTCTGAGTTCAAATTTGGCCTCAGATAAAGTTTGGATGCATGACCCTGGGCAAGTCACTTAATCCTATTTGCCTCAGTTTCTTCATCTGTAAAATGAATTTGAGAAAGAAATGGCAAGCCACTTCAGCATCTTTGTCAAAAAAAAAAAAACAAAAAACCAAATGGGGTCAAGAAGAGTCACACACAAATGAAACAATTGAACAATATATGATTTATAATTTTAATAGTTTTAAAGCTCTTTTTCAAAATAGTCCTGAAGGATAGCTAGTGTAAATATTCGACAAATGAAATAACTGAGGCTCTAAGAAGTGATTTGACCAAATTCACACATCTATTGACAGGGCTGGACTTGATAACAGACCCTATGTATAGTATAATCCCACACAAAAGCTAGTTTTAAAAAAATTATAAATGAAGATATCAGTGAGTATGAATGGGGAGCATATACAAGAGAAATATATGTGAATAAAGGAAAGTTGGTAAGGTCATAATCACCAGAGGAAAAGGAAAGAGGAAAAGTCATCCCTAATAAACCTAGCACCAAGATTTTTCTATGTTCTTAGCAGTCTCTGACCAAGAGAATAAGAGAGTCTTAAATGTTGCCCTATAAATGGTCTGTGCTCTTTTCCAAAAGCTTTGGATATTCACTTACTATATTTATATGGGAAAAAAGGATACAATTCAAAGACTTCCCAGTGCCTTTTCTTGCTGTCCTCCATTTGTCTTTGTTCCATGACATGTTATTTCACTGGAGAGGAATGTACTATTTTTAGGGGGCGAATGGTAGTATCTGGGGTGGAGGTTATGCCAATAAACATTTTGACATGGAAAAAAAATGGAGACCTTCTCTTATTTCCTCATTACAGTGGAAAGCCCCTCTGAGATTTGCAGTGGCAGAGTCAGGAATCCTGAAATCCAGTTTATCCACAAATCATTGGGAATAGCCAAGAAATTAGTCTCCTGTGGCTATGAGGCTGCTCTGGAAGGTAAATGGGCATTTGCCCAGTGGCCTTTGAGAAAAGTTATACTTTTTGTGTTTTTCTCCATATGAACTTGATCAAACATATGTTGAAAAAGAAGTATAAAACAACAATGTTTTCAGGTAGATTTGTTTTCAGAAATGAAATAGGTTAAGAAAGCGATTCAGGTTCAGATCATTGGCACCAAAAAGTACAAGAAAATTAAAAATCGGTGATGCACAATGAACTCTTTTCATTGTCCTGACCCTTGGTGGAGGAGCAGGATGTGCTTTCTGCAATCTTGTGTGAACCAATAGCTCTCTTCCCTTTCTCTCTAGACCTCATTTTTCCTTCATTGGTAAAATAAGGAAATTGGACTAGATGACTTCTCCTGTCATTTCCATTCTTAGGTTTATGACCCTATGTTCATAGGACTCTTCCTTCTTCTCCTTTATGTGATCCTGCTCCTGACCTCCCCTCTCCCTTACTGCAACTTAACATCATTTGTCCAAATGGGCATCTATATAATGTAGACATTTGGAAGCAAATGGCCAGAATAAGGTGGCTTCATTATATCTGCCAGAATTAACAACTTACATAAAAATGATTTGGGCAGATTCAAAGCACAGTTTGATCTGTGCTGACCCACAGAAAATCTATCAAAGAGGCAGTTGAAAAATACCTATTTTGTACCTACTAAATTTAATTACAAGAAACACTCATTAAATGCCTGCCTTTTTGCAAAACACTGTGCTTGACTCTGGAAAAGAAAAAAAAAACTTTATGTGCTTTGTGCTCTGGCTCCCTCTCCCAGAACTAGGCTTACTGCATCTGCCACTCAGGGTCCAAAGGTAATTTGAGGGATTGGGGTGGGGATGTCTCTTTTCTACTGTCATTGGATCAGGCCCCAGAGACTATTCATACCATTGTTAGGAGACCGGACCAAAGCCTGAGTTCCATTTAGCTCTTTAATATGGAGTCATTTTATTTTTGTCTTTAACAAAAGTATATTTATTTGAAAAATAGAGCAAGAACAAATATACCAATATTTGCCCCCGACATCTCAGGATTGATCTCACCAAATTCATTTCCAGATATGGCATGATGGTTGGATGGATCCTTATTTCAGCTTCCTCTAGTCTGGAGATTCAAGGTTATTCATTGCCCCTTGATACTGCAAGAAGCCCTAGAACCCAGATTCTGGAATGCTCGGATGCTGAATTACTCTCTGGACCATTCAAACTCATATGGTCATGGAGGTTCCATTCCCTTCATCTGAAATGTAAAAGAACAAATTCAGAGCCCAAGGACCAAGATCCATAAAGTCATGGTCTCAGCCTGGGGAAATGTCCCAAAGCTTTTCTCTTGACATCATGGGCTCTCACAATTCACAATGAGCTAAATAGCAATGGAGAACCCCTACTAAGAGCGAATGAGGCATAATAGGAATAAAACTCACGCTGGTAATATTTTTAATGCTATTGTTGCCAATCAAAAAGCTTCCTCTTCTCCAAGTAGCTAGCTGACTGAAACCAGGGACAGAATGTCTATGCTCTCCACGTCCCCTTATATATCATTGTAATTAGCCCAGAAGCAAACTCTTTGTTTCTCATGTGGAGCTGAGCTCTCCTGGGCATTGTACCAGAACCTATTACACTTAGGTAAAACAAAGCTGCTGATTCAAGGAGTTTACGGTTCAGGAGTAGGAAGATGATGACTACCTGATACAAAATATAATATGCTCAGCCCTTTTGACAAAGATTTCAGATGACCTGAATGTTCTGGTTACACAATGAAAAGAAGGCAATGGTTACACTATCCACCTGCCTGGCAGGAGGAAGAGAAGTCTATAGTTCTCACCACGAAGATCTGAGAAATTTGACATACCATTTCCCTCTGTATTACTAACTCCCCTTAAAAGGTGTTATTTTATGCACTCAGTGCAGCCTCTGAGGCTGAGATGCAACAGAGTATGGATCAATTCTCTTTCACTTGGGCTCATTTTGGCCTAACAATTAACACCAAGAAAAGAGAAGATCTCCACGAGCTAGCACCACACCATCCATACAGCAAATGGAGAAACTTTGAATGCTCTGGACGAGTTCAACTTACTTTGGTAATATGCTTTTTCAGGGATATGCACATCAGAGATGATGAGATTGGCACATGCATTACCAGAATCGGGTCAGTGTTTAGGAGGTTTTAAAAGGAAATGTGAAAGAGAAGAGGTATCAGATTGCCTACCAAACTGAAGATCTACAGCGCTGTTGTCCTAACTTCATTGTTATGTGTCTGTGAAATCTAGACAGTGGACCAGCACCCTGCCAGGAAATTGAATTACTTCTGTCTGAATTGTCTTAAGAAGAGACAAACCAGCAAAGGTAGAAAAAAACAGAGCAGGTTAAAGCTTCCATGCTCACATAGAGAACAAGTCCATAGGTGACTGCTGTACATTGAGGCCAGACGAGATAGGGAGACATTGTTAAAAAATTGGGTTTTGAAGGATGTACATAGGAATTTAGTAGGCAGAGAAGGGGAGGGAGAACATTCCAGGCATAGGAAAAAGTCTGAAAATAAAGACTCACCTTCTTCAGTCCCTGAAGTAGGCGTTAGGGTCCAGAATTCTCATAAGGGAATTTAAAAGGATTATTAGTACTTTCTAACCATATTTAATATAGACACTTGGGACAGAAAGAAACACTGCCTTTGATGATCAGGAAGTTAAGGTTAAAAACTAATTTATTGCCCATGACTGCTATTCATAAGGCTGACTTTCTTTGGTTCAAATAGTTTAGCTCATTAAATAAGAACTTTCTTTCTGGAAGAGAAAAAATACCTTTCCAAAGAAAAGCTCTGAAAATAGATTCTTCTTAAGGGAGAGAAAAGGAAATTAAGGCTTTTCCTGAGCCCAATGACAAAGTATGTGAAGAATATGCCTTTCTAAAAAAATTGAAGAGTAAGCCACTGGGATTTTGGTTAAAAGGATAATAACAGAGCTCACTCTCTTATAGGCTATGGGGGAAGTTCCATAATCTCCAAAATCCAATGGAGTTTTTCCTGGTAGTATATGGCAGTAACTCTATGGCAGTAAACACAGGACTCGAAGAACAATGGTGAACAGAAAGACATCTAAAATCAGTGGGAGTAATACCTGGCAAAGACTACATGTCATGAACCTGTGCCCAGGAGAGACAATATATCTATCAGAGCTGGCATGCCATGTAGAGCCAGCGTGAGACAGGAACAGCAGAAGCCAAGTGTGGTTATCACGAGAAGATATCAGTAGTGTTAGAAATAGAATCACTTCCAAGCAGGTGCCCTGTTTACATATATTTCCCAAGTAGCTGTGTGCCAATATAGGTATTCCCTATGGGTATCAACTATTCCTACTGATGGTATGTGTACCTGTGGTACAGTGTGCCCTGGGTTTATGGGGAAAGCGCCATTGCTATTTATTACTATGCTATTTCAGCAAATGCATTTGTTTTCCCTTGTACCTTTTGGTTGACTAGTTAAAACAAGTACTTTGGTAGGAGCTCAATATAAAATACAGTTTATAAATAACTATAGGCCCATAATATATCTTAAAACAAAGATAACTTATCTAGTTGAGGGACACACGTTTGTTGAGTATTAGGTACTCCAAATTCTACAAATATAAATTCAAAAATATTCACTCGTAATGCTACAGATAATAAATACTATAGGAACTAAAAATAGAACAAAGCCAATAAAGATTGTCGTAGCCAGAAAAGGCTTTATGGAAGATGTATGACTAAACTTTGAAAGATGAGTAGGAATAGGTAGAAAAAGATGGGAGGGAAGTAAGAAAAATAATATAAATTACGGCACAAGAACAGGCATTAAGACCTATTCATAAGAGAGAAGACCAACCTGAAATGAGGAGAGACAGTATGGTTTAATGGAAAGAGACCTAATCAGGAAGTTCCTGCCAGGAGGGGAACATGAAATTGGGGTCAGAGGCTTCCACTCTGTTCTCCTCAGAGAGAGTAGGTGCTAAGTTAGAATTATACCTGTGTGCTCCCTTAAATAACGTCTAGGGCAGTGATGGGCAAACTACGGCCAGCAGGCCAGATGCGGCCCCCTGAAATGTTCTATCCCACCACACAAAATTATTCCTAATCTGACGAATACAATGAGTAGGATATAATACAATGAAACTTCGAAAGAGTTGCCTTAGAAACAGAATGACAGATGAGCATTTCCTTTCCATTGGCCCCCTCTTTAAAAAGTTTGCCCATCACTGGTCTAGAGGATCATTATGACTTTTGATCATTGTTCATTTTTGGGAAAGAGAAAGACTGCAACCTCGTGTCTTGAGTCCTGTGCCACTGAATATTAGTTCCACAGTGAACACATTGCAGGCACAGGGCACTGATTTCAACCAATAAGGAGAGTGTTGCACACCAGTGAACTTTGGGACTAGGGTTACACCTAATTTAAATATTTTAAGATAGGGACCACATCCTCCTTTGTTTTCTAGGCTGATCCTCCCTAGTTCTCTCAAATAATCCTACTAAGAAATGGTGCCATTTCCTTATCTTGACCATGCTCTCTTACACTTGTTAATATGCTGAATATAATAATACAAATGTCATTGAACCAGGGTAGAATAAAGCAGGATTTTCACTGTTCTTGCTTAAGATTCTATATTACTATTAATATAGTGTAACATAATATTTACCTTCACTTTTTATTCATATTGATGAAACCCCTGTCCCAAGCCCATTGGCATGGGCTTCTGTCCTTATTGGTGGAGATGAATATCTTGTCCTCTTTGAGGGATGGAGAGGTGTTGTCAATTCGTGAGAGAATTCTAGTCTTTGCCAGTTCCCCTTCAGGATTCTTTAGGGTCAGTCCCCTTTTGGTCAAGCTTCAAGTTTTCTTTGAGCTTAGAGTTACTTTGGATGCTCCTGGATTCCAGTTTCTAGAAAGAAGACGGAAGAGGCCAATTCCACTTTAGGTTGCTAAAGGAAAAGGTTCTAGGAAGACATGAGAGGAAATGAACAATCTCTATTATTTCCCTATTTCCAACTTGCTACACACTATAGACTTTGAGGCGTTTCTCTTTGGATGTTGATCTAAGATACTCTCTCAGTTGAAGTGAGTTGACTTACCCCTAGTGGAAGAATTCCTTCATTCTGTATCATGTGGTATGTATTTTCTTATGTAGACCATCTTTGATTTCTATTTTGCTATAATTTGGACAACTAGGTTCCTTTGCTATTTTCTTTGTGTGTACATTGTAGAACTGGTATTTGGTGGAGAAAGGGTCAGACCTTGTATATAGAACTTGAAATTCCTCTTCAACCCAAGAAATGGCAAAGCAATCATAAATTAATTTGGAATATGATCACATTCTCTAGATGAACAATATTTATGGAAGCAGATATAATTCTAGCCTGGTATCCCCTCTTTCTGGGGAGATCAGAGTGGCCTCAGATCCTAACATCCTGGTAATCTTCATAGCAAAAATTAGTTTCCCTTGGAAAAGAGACTAGAGATGTCTATTCTGCCTTCCTTCAAGTCACACAATAATGGTCCTTACTATATGCTGGCCACTCTAGAAATTTGGAGCTCCATTCTATGATACCGAGTTTTCAATCTATTCAAATTCCCAGGTCTTTATCAAATGAATAGCTGTCTACTACATTCTTTCCCATCTTGTAGTTGTGATATTGATTTTTTGAACCTAAGTATAAGATGACAAATATCCCTATTGAATTTCATATTATTAGATTAGGTCCATCATTCTAACCTGTCAGGATATTCTTGGACCCCAATGCTGTCACTCAATATATCAGCTCTCCCTTCTAGCTTTATGTCATTTGCAAATTTGATACATATGCTATTTTCCCCTTCAGATATACCCATATAGATACTCTTTGGGCAGACATACACTTCTTGTCATTTTCAGGTCTGGATGTCTTCATTAAGACCTGAAAATAGTTTCTAGTCCTACCCCATCGTAATGTAAGTTTTAATAATGATTACTATCTGCAGCCTTAATTGCACTCCTACCTATCTGCATGTCAAACTGGGCTAGTCTTAGTTCAAAAGGGAAAATTGACTTTTTTTTAATGGAATATCATCAAGCCACCCCATAGTCCTGAGGAAAAAAATACAAACAGCAAAAAACATATATCTTGCTAATCATAGTGGATAAGATCTTGAGGTTATGAAGAACTGAATTCAAATTTGGCCTCAGACTACTACTAACTGTGTGACCCTGCACAAGCCACTTAACCCTGCTTGCCTCATATTCCTCATCTGTAAAGAAGAAATGGAAAACCACACCAGGATCTTTGCCAATAAAATCACAAGAGGGGTCATTAAGAATTGGATATGACTGAAAATGACTAAGCCACAGTTTGAAATTGCCTTGGTCACTATTAATACAGGACATAGCTTTTGCTTGAAATTACAGAGCTGGACCAAGTAAAGGAACTCAGTATGTTTAAATTGGAGAATTCAGGGTGGGTATAAATTATATTTTTTTAAACTAAAAGATTTATTATGTAGAAGAATTAGAGTTGCTCTCTTTTACTCCAGATCTCTCCAGATCTAGTCAGATCTAGAAATAGTAAGTAGAGGTTACTGAAAAGTAAATTTTAGTTCAGTGTAAGAAAAACTATCCTAGAGCTAACCAAAAGTGGAATCAGCTCCCTCAGGAGGTAATGAAGCCTATATTGTCATACGATGACATTGATAATGAGATTTAGTGATGGTAGATATGGTGAATTTCATCTGGTTTTACTATTTTCCATAAAAAGAAATTGTTACCCCCCTCCCTTTTTACCTTCTAGCCCAGGGCTTTGTTTCATTCCTTTTAGAGTGAATAGTGGCCAGTCTTCGTATACCCAAGGTTATCCCTGCTATAGCTTTATGCCTACATAGAATGGGACAACTCCAGGAGTCTTAGCTTTTTGTGCAATACAACTCACTCAGCCATCTAGCTAATTACTACCCATTGGCATTTAGGACCAATGAGAACAGACTCTTTAGTGAGGCACATTTTCTGAGACACCCTGGATGGCAGGAAAGAAACAAACAGAAGTCAAAAACAAAGTTCATGTTGTCTAATTTTGGACGATATTTCTCATTGCTGAGGGCTAGGTTCTTTATGATGTCTCCTCACTTTACGAACCCCTTTCAAAAATCCCAGACTTTGAAGTTTGTATTGTATTTTCCAGACAATAGGAGCCAAAGAATATTTTTGAGCCAAGGAATGATATGATCAGACTTGTGCCTTAGGAAGCTTAGGAAGATTACTCTATCATCTGTGTGAAGGATTTTTTTGGAGAGAAGAGAGACCAGAGGTGAAAAAACCAGCTAGAGTGCTTTTTACAATCACCAAAGTAAGAAATAATAAGGGTTGTGGCATTATAAGTGGAGAGAGAGTTGTGAAGGTGGAATTGGCAGAACAAGGCAATGACGGTTGAATACGAGAATTGAGAGAAATGTAAGTCATATCCCAGACATCTGGGGTATGAAAGTGACACCTAGTTTTTAAGCTGGTCCTTTTCCTTAATCAATTTGTTTAATCTGATTTCTTAATCAGATCCTTCCTGCTATAAATGTTCAAATCTTTTATTTTTGTTCTTAGCAGGACATGTAATACAAAGGGAAAGAGAGGAGACTCAAAGAGGAAAAGCAAAGAGAAAAAGTACTGGAGGGAAAAAATGGATGAATAAGGAGGACAAGCCATACACTCTACTTTTCATCTTAGAAAAGGGATTCTTAGTTTGTCATAGATTCCTCTGGCAGACTGAGAAGCTTTTGGATCATAATAATATTCTTAAAATAATATTCTTAAATTCATAAAATGCCAAGGATTACAAAGGAAACTAATTATATTAAAACAGTTACAAAAATTATGGACACCTGGTTAAGAACACTTGATTTGATGATAACTTGAAAACACTAACCTGAGGGGTAGGTATCAGAACATCTGTGTCCTCCTATTCTCAGTTCTCTAATTTTTGAGTTGTGTAACATCATTCCATTCTGGGCCTTGGCTTCCTATCTATAAAACTAAGTAGGAAGGCTAGATGATCATTAAGATCCTTTCTAACTTGAAGAGTCTTTGCTTCTATTTCAAAGCCAATCACTCTTTTTTGGCTTCAGGAAAGACACAAACTAGTGACTAACATTTTGTAAACTTATACCCATTTAAATTTTACTTATGTGATGAAAAATGGTTTTCCCCCCAATTCTGTTTATTCTGCTTAGAAATTTTACTTTCATTTTCATTGGGAGTGTTTAATTACTAGTTTTCTTGGGAATTTTTTCTTTGAATTATCAATTAATGGATATCTTCCTTCTCTCAATTGTTGAAGAAAGTATTTAGAGCTTTTCAATTTTCTGGGGAGGATTTCTTTGCACCTCAATAAGTTTTGATATATACTTTCATTGTTATAATTTTAAATATCATTCATTCTATGATTTGTTCTTTGATCCACACATTTTTTAGAATTATTCTTGTTATTGTTCGGTTGCTCTGTCATGTCTGACTCTTTCTGACCCCACAGACTACAGCTATTCATGAGATTTTCTTGGCAAGAATACTGTAGTGGTTTTCCATTTTCTTTTGAAGTGGATCCTTTTGTTAGGCAATCAGAGGTTAAGTGACTTCCCCAGGGTCATAAAGGAGGGAAGTTTCCAAGGTTGCATTTGATCTCATGTTCTTCCTAACTTCATGCTTAGCACACTATCCACTGAGTCATCTAGTCTCCATTTAATGCTGAATAATTTTTTTAAATTTTCTTATAAATTGAAAATGTTACTGCTCTGTCATCTAGAGAGGATGAATTTAATATTTCTGCTTTTCTGTTTTGCTTATTAATTGCTTACACTTCAAAACCTGACCAATTTTTGCAAAAGTGGCATGAGAAGCTAAACATATGTATACTATTCATAATTCTCATTTAGGATTTCACAAAGTTTTATCATGCCTTATATTTCTAAATTCTTATTCAGATCCTTAACTTCTTTCTTATCTTTTTTGTCAGATTATTCTACATTTGGAAGGAGTACCTTGAAGTACATATCAACCATTTTTTAATTTTCCACTTCTCTTTATGGTTTGATTTGAATTTTCTTAAAGAAATAACATGCTTTGGGATTTGGTTCATATACATGCAAAATTGATATTGTTTCAGTATCTATGGTACCTTCTACTTTCCTACTTATTTTGTTAATCCATATCTATTTTAAACTGAGATCATGATTGCTACCCATGCATTTTTGAATTTAGTTGAAGCATAATGTATTCTACTCTAAACCCTCTTTTCAGCTTTCTATGAATCTTTTCTTTAACTGGGATTCTTAAAAAACATATTATTCTGCTTTGCTTTATGAATTATCCTCTTCCTTTTATGAACTGGTTTATCCCTTCAATATTCATGATTACCGTTGGTAGCTTTGATTTTCTGTGAATCATATTTTATCATAATGTTTTTGCTATTTGCTTCCAATCCTAATATTTATAAGAAAAAAACGGTAGAAAAAAGAAAAGAAATTAAACCAACACAAGTAATATGTAGGGGGCAGCTGGGTAGCTCAGTGGATTGAGAGTGAGGCCTAGAGACAGGAGGTCCTAGGTTCAAATCCGGCCTTAGACACTTCCCAGCTGTGTGACCCTGGGCAAGTCTCTTGACCCCATTGCCCACCCTTACCACTCTTCCACCTATGAGCCAATACACAGAAGTTAAGGGTTTTAAAAAAAAAAGAAGTAATATGTAGCTGGAAACTTCTTATTTCACTTCTACCTCTCTTTATATAGCTCATATTTAGATTATAATATGATTCCTATTTATCTCCATATTTTTTCTCTCCTTGATCAGTCCTCTACAATTAACATTCGTTATCCTTGTGAACTATTTTCTACTCCTCTTTACCTTTTCTCTTAAATTTTTCTATTCTTTCTCCCTGTTCATATCTCGCTTTTGACTCTTGAAATACTGTAATTCTGAAAGAAAGTATTCTCTTTTTTTAGGATATTAGCCATTGATTATTATTTAGTTTTTTTTCAGGTTTCTCAAAACTTAATTACCTTCTAGATTTCCCTTATGTCTTTTTTTAATTTCAAGGATTTTTCCCCATTCTGGTTTTCTTAATAGGAAATTTTGGAAGGGATTGATTCTATTAAAGATCCATTTTTAAACGTTTAGGATTATTCTAAGTTTTACAGAATAAGTTATTCTTGGTTTTAGGTATTTTTCTTTTGGGTATATTATATTCTAAGCTTTCCTTTTCTTTCTCATATTTGTTTTATACTCTTCTGCATTCCTAATTGTGGTTCCCTGATATATTCAATCTATTTATTCATGGTTATTTATAGTACTTTTTCTTTGATCCAGAAAAGATGATGTTTAGTGTTTATGTTTGTAGAAATGTTAAATTTGGAAATCATCGACTTATTTGTTTATTGGTTAAATGACAGCTTAGTCAATAAATTCACATTCTTACTTCAAAACAAGTTTCTTGAATATTTAAATTAGAATACACTATTGCTTGGTTCAGTTGGACTGGACTGCATTTGGTCTAGTCATTCTAAAAATTAACTTGAATCTGCTAAACTATCATATGATAGTTCTTTCTATAGTGGCCAAGAATTGGAAATTAAGGAAGTATCCATCAATGTTAGAATTACTAAATAAGTTGTGGTCTTTTAATGTAATAGAATTCTTTTGTGGTATGAAAAAAGTCCAAAAAAAAGTGCAGTTTCAAAAAATCTTGGGAAGATTTATATGAACTGATTCAGTGAAGTGAAAAACAAACAAACAGGAGAACAACCTATACAATGCAATAATAAAGACTTAGGGACTTTGATCAATGCAAAAACTAGTTCTTATTCTAGAGAACCAGAAATAAAACATGCAGCATACTCCCAAGCAGAGAGACAATGGATTTAGTATGTGGAATGAGATATAAATGTTTTGACATAACCAATATGGGAATTTTTTCTTTGACTTTTGACATTGGTTGTAAGATTTTTTTTAATTTTTTTTCCAGTTGAGTGGAGAGTGGGGAGGTGGGGGTGGAGGGAGCAGAATTTGAGAAAATGAAGCCTTCTAAATTGAAAAAGTAAAATAAAACTTGCACAAAAATAAAACATATACTCACATTAAGAGTGAATATGTACCATTCACATAGCAAAGTGATAATCCTATAAGAAAAAGTTTGGCAATGTCATTATTTTGCTTTAAAATCTCCCATAGTTACTGTTCTACTCAAACTGGCTGAAGCCTACCTTTTCAGACTGATTACCACTACTCCCTTGATTGTACTTTTTTCTCTACCTTAAACTAAACCACTGATTGTTACTATGCATGAAATTCCATTTTTTATTTCTATATTTTTGCATAGGATATCTCTCCTCAGGACCCAGTAAGAGGTCTTCCCTAATTCTCTAGCTATTAGTGCTAGAATCTTCACTTTACCAATCACTTTGTATTAATTTATTTTCCATATATTCTATATGGCAGGTAGCATGATGTAAGGCAATTGTTCCCCAAAATTTTATGTTCCAAGAACTTCTTTCAATGAAAAAGGAAATATCATAAGCCCCCAAAGTAATTTAATATACTAAGAGAATTGCAGTAACTAAAATGAAATCTCTTGCCTCTAAAAGCTCCAAATTAAAATGTTCATTTTATTATTACAACATATAAAACTTATCCTATTATTTTGAGATCTCTATGTATAAAATTGTGAAACTAATTATGAAATAATTAAGAATAGTTTGTGTGAGATAGTAAGAATTAAATGAAATAATTCAGCAATACCTCATATGCTTACTATTATCTGCAAAATTTCACATTAGATTTTAGTACTGCCATGAAGATGACAAAATTTTGTTGACTATAATTAACATTTTAGTGAAATAAGATGCAACTTGGAATACATTTAACATGCATATGTAATTCTATATTGCACTTTTTAAAAATTTGAACAAAGGTTTAGAATATTTGGCTTAATACCAGACTTAAATCTAGTTCTACATTGAGTTTATTTCTGCATTTTGATTTAAAGCAAGAATGCAGTGGAAAATATTTGGTCACCCAAATTTGTGGCAGAAAATGATAGGAGAATATTCAAACTCTCCTGCTGAGAGATGAACATTAAAAAAAAAGTTTAGCCATATAACCAATCAACAAAAATAAATAGCTAGGTACGATATAAAATATACATGAAATATTTCCTTTACTATAGGCTGACAAACATCATATTAAGTGATAAATGTACATAAAGTTCAATTTAATTTTTTCATTTTTAATAATGTTTATATATACATATGTTCTTTGTAAGAAAAAAATCTCTTCTGATGTGACTTTATTCTCTTTATATTAGAACACTGGCTATATTTTTAGAAAATTATACTGGATGACTAGTCAATGTATTGCTAACCAATTCATTTGAAAATCCCAATATAGAAAACTATGCATATAAGAAGATGATTGGTTTATTGAAAATCAGAACAAAATAGACTTCTGGGGTGGAGCCAAGATAGGCTGAGTAGAGAAAGCACTCAGTCAAGCTTTCTCAAAATCCCTCTCCAAACAATTTTATTTTTATTTTTAATTTACTAAGTGGTTTCCCTTCTTTATATTTTAATAGAAATTTTTATTTAATTAATTAATTTAGAATATTTTTCCATGTTTACATGATTCATGTTCTTTCTCTTCCCTCCAACTCCCCTTTTCCCCCAAGCTGAAGTGCAATTCCTCTGAGTTTTGCATGTATCATTGGTCAAGACCTATTTCCATATTTTTGATCATTGCATTAGGGTGATCATTTAGAATCTGTATCTCCAATCATATCCACATCAACCCATATGTTGAAGCAGTTGTTTTTCTTCTATGTTTATACTCCCACAGTTCTTCTAAATGTGGATAGCATTCTTTCTCATAAATACCTCAGAGTTTTTCTGGATCATAGCATTGCTGCTAGTAGAGTAGTAGAGAAGTCCATTACATTTGATTGTACCACAGTGTATACATCTCTGTGTATAATGTTCTCCTGGATCTGGTCCTTTCACTCTGCATCAATTCCTGGACGTCATTCCAATTCACATGGAATTCCTCCAGTTCATTATTCCTTTGAGTACAATAGTATTCCATCACCAACAGATACCAAAATTTGTTCCCAAAATTGAAGTACATCCCCTCATTTTCTAATTTTTTGCCACTACAAAGAGCACAGCTATAGATATTTTTGTACAAGTTTTTTCCCCTATGATCTCTTTGGGGTATAAATCCAGCAGTGGTATGGCTGGGTCAAAAGGCAGATAGGCTTTTAAAGCCCTTTGGGCATAGTTCCAAATTGCTAACCAGAATGGCTGGATCAATTCACAACTCTACCAGCAATGCATTAATGTCCCAATTTTGCCACATCTTCTCCAACATTTATTACTTTCCTTTGCTGTCATGTTAGCCAATCTGCTAGGTGTGAGGTGGTACCTCAGAGTTGTTTTGATTTGCATTTCTCTAATTATAAGAGATTTAGAACACTTTTTTATGTGCTTATTGATATGTTTTATTTCTTTATTTGAAAATTGCCTATTCATGTCCCTTGCCCATTTATCAATTGGGGAATGGCTTGATTTTTTTGTAAAATTGATTTAGCTCCTTATATATTTGAGTAATTAGACCTTTGTCGGAGTTTTTTATTATAAAGATTTTTTTTCCTAATTTGTTGCTTCCCTCCTACTTTTGGTTGCATTGGTTTTGTCCAAACAATTTTAAAATAGCACCTCAAATCAAATTCTGAGTGGCAAGGCCACAAAAAGGACAGGATGAAACATTCTTCCATCCTAAGACAACTTGGGGTTTGGAAGGAGAGATCTTTGGCACAGGGGGTAGAGATTTTTCCAGAGCTTGCCTGGACATGACATCAGTAGTGGGATTTGATGCTGGTGACAGTAGCAGCAGCAATAGTTTTGAGAACACTCAAGCCAGAGATGGAAAGGTAAATGACATATGGTTGGAATGGGGTTTCAAGGAACCCTATGCTAGCACTAGATGCAGGACCAGGCACTGGCAACTCCATTGCCTTTACTCATTTCTAGGCCACAGTTCAAAAGCAGAGAGGGGCACTTTTGATCTTGAGAAACCAGGGGCTGTAAAGATAAGTATCACTTCTAGTCACAAGGGAGCAAGGAACCTGAATAGCAGTATCTATTGCTATCTCAAGAGATTGAAACCCCTTCTTGGGTAAGAACTAGATCACTGACTAGGAGAGGAGTGAGCATATCTCTCCCCAGATCACATTACCTTTGAAGCAATGAAAACTTCCAAATTCACAGAACTAGATCTTAAAATCACAATACAAGAATGCCTGAAGTTTGAGATAGTGTTGATGGCAGGAACAGAGACCAACTTTAGCATAAAGTTAAATGTCAAGAAATAGGCTGAAAAAAATAAGCAAACAACAAAAAACTAGCATGATCATAAAAAGTTACTACAGTGACAGGGAAGATCAAGACACAAACTCAGAAGAAGACAATGATATCGAAATAGTTACAAGTAAAGCCTCAAAAGAAAAAAAATATGAATTGAACTCAAACACAACAATAAATCTTGGGAAAGTTAAACAATTATTTTCAAAATCAAATAAAATGGTAGAGGTAAAATTGGGTAAAGAAATGAGAGCAAGAGAAGAAAATTATGAAAAAAGCATTAACAGCTTGATAAAAGGGACACAAAAATTACTGAAGAAAATAACATACTAAAAACCAGAACTGACCAGATGTTAAAAGAGGAACAAAACTTCATTGGTGAAAATAATTTTCTAAAAAACTGAATTAGCAAAATGGAAAAAAGAAGTGCAAAAACTCACTAAAGAAAAACATCCTTTAACAATTAGAAATGTGAAATGGAAGCTAATGACTCCAAGAGACATCAAGAGACAATTAAACAAAGCTAAAAGAATAAAAAATAGAAGAAATGTGAAATATCTCATTACAAAAACAAATGACCTGGAAAATATGTTGAGGAGAGATAAATTAAGAATTATTCAACTACTTGAACACTATTATCAAAAAGAGAGCCTAGAGATCATAGTTCAAGAAGTTATTAAGGAAAATACACCAATATTTTAGAACCAGTGAGGAAAATAGTAATTGAATGATTCACTGATCACCACCTGAAAGAGATCCAAAATGAAAACTGCCAGGACTATTATAACCAAATCTCAGAGCTTTTAATAAAAGGGAAAATATTTCAAGCATTCATAAAGAAACTATTCAAAGATTATGGTACCATAGGCAAGATTATATAAGATCTAGCAGGTTCCACATTAAAAGGACAGAGGACTTAGAATAGCATAATCCAGAAGGCAAAAGAAGTAGGATTATAGCCAAGAATAAACTATCTAGTGAAATCCAGTATAATATTTCAAGAGAAAAAAAGGGATAATTAATGAAAGAGATGACTCTAAAGCATTTATGATGAAAAGACCAGAGCTAAATAGAAAATCTGTCTTTCAAATATAAGACTCAAGAGATGCATAAAAAGATGAATATGAAAGATAAATCATAATGACCTGGACCAAGTCATAATTGACCAGGTCATTAAGAGTTAAGAGAAAAACTATATATTGTAAAAGGCACTATAGAGACAATCAAATAATATTAATACTAAACATATATTCATAAAATGGCATAGTATCCAAATTCTTAAAAGAAAAATTAAATTAATTACAGGAGGACATAGTAAAGCTTTACTGGTTGGGGACTTAAACTTTCTCCTCTAAGAGCTAAATAAAATAACCACAAAATAAATAAAAAAAGAAGTTAAGGAAATGAATAGAATCTTAGCAAAGTTAAATATGATAGCCCTCTGAAGAAAACTGAATATGAATAGAAAGGAGCATACAATGTTCTCAGTCATATATGGCATCTTCACAAAAATTGATCACATATGTATTTATAAAAACCTCACCAAAATGCAGGAAATGAGGAATATTAATGCACTCTTCAGATCATGAAGCAATAAAATTGCATCCAATAAAGTCCATAGAAACAAAGTTTAAAAATTAAATGGAATCCAAAATAATCTAATCCTAAGGAATGGTTGGTCAAAGAATGAATCATAGAAACAATGAATAATTTCATTTAATAGAATGACAAAAATGACCAAATACACCAAAATTTGTGGGATACAGCCAAATCAATACTTAGGGAAATGTCTGCACCTCTAATAAAAATGAGAAAGAGTAGATCAATGAATTGGGCATGCAAGTAGAAAAAGAACAAATTAAAAATGCTCAATTAAATATCAGAATAGAAATCCTAAAAATCAAAGGAGAGATGAATAAAATTGAAAGTTTAAAAAATTAGTCTAATAAATAAAACTATGAAAGAGCAAATAAAATAGATGAATCATGTGTTAATGTTATTTTTATTTATTTATTTAAAACCCTTACCTTCTGCCTTGGCTCCAAGGCAGAAGAGTGGTAAGAGTAGGCAATGGGGGTCAAGTGGCTTGCCCAGGGTCACACAGCTGGGAAGTGTCTGAGGCCAGATTTGAACCTAGGACCTCCCGTATGGCTCTCAATCCACTGAGCTACCCAGCTGCCCCCTTAATTTTATTTTTTAAAAAAGAACTAAATTACCAGTATCTAAAATGAAAAGGATGACTGCACCACCAATGAAGATGAAATTAAAGTAATTATTAGGAGTTATTTTGCCCAATTATATTCCAGTAAAACTATTTAAAAGACACATATGAATATTTCCAAAAATATAGCTTGCCCAGATAAGGGAAGAGGAAATAGAATATTTAAATAACCCAATCATAGAAAAAACAAGTAAACATAAATGAGTTCCATAAGAAAAAATCTCCAGGACCAGATGGATTTGTAAGTGATTTCTACCAAATATTTCAGTAAAGAAGGAGATCTATGAAATTCCTTTCATGACAAAAATATGTTTTTGGTACCTAAACCAGAGAAAGCAAAAACAGAGAAAGGAAACTAAAGATCAATTTCTCTAATGAATATCAGTGCAAAAGTTTCAAATAAAATAGTAGCAATGAGAATAAAACAACATATTGTAACAATGAAACATTATGACCAGATGGGATTTATATCAGGAATATACAGTTTATTAAATATTAGGGAAATTATGAGCATAATTGACTATATTAATAACAAAACAAACAGAAATCAAATGATTATTTAGATAGATGCAGAACAAGTCTGATAAAAAGTGGTCAGTTGTTTCAGTCATATCAAACACTTCATGATCCTATTTGGGATTTACTTGACCAAGATACTGAAGTGGTTTGCTATTTCCTTTTCCAGCTCACTGAACAGATAAGGAAATTGAAGCAAACAGGGTTAAGTGCCTTTCTCAGGGTCATATAGCTAGTAAGCTGGATATGAACTCAGATTTTCCTGACTCCAGAGATGGTGCTCTATCCACTGTGCCACCTAGCTGCACTATCTTGACCAAAAAAAAAATCCATTTCTATTAAAAACACTAGAAAATATGGGAACAAATGGAGCCATTCTTAAAATTTAAGTAGTATCTATCAACGCCAAGAGCATTATCAATAATGTGGATGAACTCAAAGCCTTCTTCTCATTGAGATCAGGGCAAAGCAAAGATGTTCTTTATCATCACAATTATTCAATATTGTATTAGAAATATCAGCTATAGCAAAAAATATGAAAAAAATTGAAGTTACTAGAATAGGTAATGAAGAACTAAAACTTCCATTCTATGCAAATGATATGATAGTATACTTAGAGAACCCTAGAGAATCAACTAATAAACAAATTTAAATATTTAATAACTTTAGCAACGTCGCAGGATGTAAAATAAATCCATATAAATCATTAGCATTTCTACAAATTACCAAAAAATCTAGCAGGAAGAGAGAGAAGTATAAAGTACATTTAAAGTAACTATAGGCAATAAAAAATACTTGGGAGTTTACCTTCCAAGACAAAGTTAGGGACTTTATAACCATAATTAAAAAATACTTTCCATGCAAATAAAGAGAAATCTAAACAATTGGAGAAATATTAATTTGCTCATAGGTAGGCTTAGCAATATAATAAAAGTGACAATTACATCTAAGTTAATTTATTTTTCAGTGCTATGCTATTCAGACTACCAAGGAATTATTTTATAGAACTGGAAAAATAATAATAGAATTTATTTTAGAGGCCAAGAATATCAAGGGAATCAATGGGGAAAAAGTGTAGCCTAGAAGTTCTAAATTTCAAACTATATTATAAAGTGGTAGTAATAAAAACATTTAAAAAATTGAGAGATGGATCAATGAAATAAATTAGGTATATTGGTAGATGACCATAATAATCTAGTGTTTGATAAATCTGAAGGTCTAAGTTTTGGGGGGTAAGAACTCACCATCTCATAGAAGTTGATAAGAAAATTAGAAAATAGTTTGGCAGAAACTAGAAATGGACCAATATCTCATACCATATAAGGTAAGTCCAAAATTGATAAATGATTTAGATTTTAAAAGTGATATTATAAATAAATTAGGGAACCATGGAATTATTTTCCTGTAAAATATATGGATAAAAGAAGAGCTTATGACCAAATAAGAGATAAAGAGTTTCATGGGAAGCAAAATGGATAATTTTGATTTCATGAAATAAAAAATGGTTTATACAAACAAAATTAATGCAGTCAGAATTAGAAGTAAAGCAGAAAACTGGGGGGGGGTGAGGAATTACAGCAAGTTTCTCTGATAAAGGCTTTATTTTTTTAATATATATAGACATGCCAAATCTATAAAAATAAGAGCCACTCCCCAATTGATAAATGACCAAAGGGTATGAACAGGCAGTTTTCAAAAGAATAAATCAAAGCCATCAATAGTGTCATAAAAATGTTATCAATAGTTATTGAATAGAGAAATGTAAATTAAAACAACTCTGATATGTTACCTAATACGTATGAGATTGGCTAACATGACAGAAAAGGAAAATGATGAATGCTTGGAGGGGAGGGGAGCATTGGAAACATTGGGAAATTAATTCACTGTTAGTGGAATTGTGAAGTGGCCTAACCATTCTGGAGAA
Organism: Gracilinanus agilis; assembly: GCF_016433145.1. NCBI lineage: Eukaryota > Metazoa > Chordata > Mammalia > Didelphimorphia > Didelphidae > Gracilinanus > Gracilinanus agilis. Next base: position 195,460,912 of record NC_058134.1, read on the forward strand.
AAATGTGAAACTGATTAACAGAGTGCATACCCTTTAACCCAGCATTACCACTGCTAGATTCATATCCCAAAGAGATCAAAGAAAACGGAAAAGGTAATATTTTTATAAAAAATATTTCCAGCAGTTTTTTCTTTGTGGTGGCAAATAATTAGAAACCGAGGGGATGCCCATCAATTGGGGAAATTGTTAAACAAGTTGTGGTATAAGATTGTGATGAAGTACTATCGTGCTATAAGAAACTATGAGCAAAATAATTTTAGAAAAACCTAGGAAATCTTATAAATGAATTGACGTAAAGCAAAGTGAGAAGAACCAGGGAAACATTATACACAGTTATAACAATATTGTAACAATGTAAAAGACTTGATTACTTTGATCAAGACAATGATCTAAGACAGTGATGGGTAAACTATGGCCGGCAGGCCAGATGCAGCCCCCTGAAATGTTCTATCTGGCTGAGCAACAGTATTCCTAATCTGACAAATACAATGAGTAGGATACAACACAATGAAACTTCGAAAGAGTTGCCTTAGAAACAGATTGACAGATGAGCATTTCCTTTCCTTTGGCCCCCTCTTTAAAAAGTTTGCCCATCACTGTTCTAAGACAATTCCAACAGATAAATGATGAAAAATACTACTTATCTCCAGAGAGAAATGAGTGCATATTAAATCATACTTGGGAAAAAAAGCTTTCTTTTTCACATGCGTATGTTTTGAAATGTGGCCAATATGGAAATATGTTTTATGTGATTTCACATGTATAATTGATATACTGGTTGCTTTCTCAATGGGTGGAGGGAGAAAGAGAATTTAAAAATCAAAATTTTAAATAATAAATATTAAAATTTTTCTTAATGTAATTGAGCAACTTTTAATGAAATGAATAAAATATATTTAAAAAGGAAATTCAGGAAATAGACTTAATTTTGCAATGAAAGACAATATAAGATTTCTTTCTAGAGAACATTTATAATAAATAGTCTCTGTTCATATCAAGATTGCTTTTAATGTAAATGTCTGGCAGTCATAGTTTTTAAACAGCCTGAAATGTGTGCTACATTCTGTAAGAATGCAATTATTTATAATGTCTTGATCATGTGATTACACAACTGTTAAGTTTTGGTTAGAGGGAAACTGAGGAGTATGAAGGAACTACTCTGGAGCATTGTACAGAATGAAAATGAGAGCATATGCAGGTGTCTGTTTGGAAATGATCTATGCTTAAATGGTGAACTTGTAAACATTTGGAAACAATTTGAAAGCAAATTGACAAACTGCAAAAGCACACTGTCTGCATTGTATGTGTAAAATCCCTTAGAAGTGGTTGGAGTTTGATCTAATAGCTGAGTGAATATGAAAATCATTTTGTGCACGACTGTGATGATTTTGAATCACTGAAGAAACTAACTTTTAATGCTTCAGGGATGCATATGCCTAATGTTGTTAAAATATTTGTAACATAACTAGACAACTATTTACTGCTTATAGTGTCATAATAGAATTTTAGCATGAACCCCTTGGATCATTATCATGAACCCCCAAGAGTTTTTCAAACTTTTTGGATTCAAGAAAAATTGGTTTCAAGTCTCACCTCTGACCCATACTCATTTCAGGACTGCAAAGTTGTTTAACCTCTTATTGCCTTAGGAAATTCTCAAAAACTATGAGTTGCAGAGTAGGTATCACTTTTCAGAGTTTCCTCACATGGAGATCTTTATGCCATTAAAACAATAGGCAAAAATAAAAATCCTGAACTTCTTTGTAAATGTGTTACACTTGTTCTGTCATACTTTTGTATTTGTATCAGAAGAACTTACCACAGTGCCTGGCGTATATTAGCCATTTCAATTGATTATTTTCTTAAACCCTTACCTTCGGTCTTAGTATCAATCCTAAGACAAAAGAGTGGTAATATGAGTTAGGTGACTTGCCCAGGATCACATACCTAAGAAGTGTTGAGCCTAAGTCTTCCTGATTCCAGGCTTGGCACTCCATCCATGTTGCTACCATGTGTCCCCTTATCTAATTATTCAACAAAGGCCCTTGTTACTATTGTATAACACGGTAAATGTCTTAAAGCGTTTTATTGTATTTTTATTATATCTATTTAAGCTAGCATGGTGTCATAGAAACAATGCTAGATTAAGAGTCAAGAGAACTAAGATCTAGTTGTAGTCCTAAATTTTTGTTCCATTAACTAACTAGCTGTGTGACCCTGGACAAATCACTGTACTTCTCAGGGTCTCCGGTTCTTCATCTGTAAAATGAGAGGAAGGACTTATGTATTGATTAAGTAAATATTAATGAAGTGCTTACAATGTGCAAGGATTCAAAAATTAAATAGAAAATATCAGATTCTATTTGAAGTTTATAATCTACGAAGAAAAATGTGAAGTAGAGTAGTAGAATGATATGATATATTCGCACCTTAATGCGCAGGTGAAAATGGCAGAGACAGGTATAATCAGAGGCCTGGCTCCTCTCTGCAAAGGACTGAACCTGCATGCTATACAGAGAAGTAGTGGGGCAAGCATCTGTCTGGCACACTGTTGGAGCTAGATACTGTTTCCCGCCCCCGCCCCCCACCCCCAGACTCCTAAGAGAGGTAACACATTAGATTTTCATCTGTCTTACTCTCTTTAATATCTCTGTGATCTAGAGTTATAAGTATGGTTCAGAAGGAAAATAATTTATTTGTTTTTTGTTTGTTTGTTTTTAAACCCTTATCTCCCATCTAAGAATCAATACTAGGTATTGGTTCCAAGGCAGAAGAGTGGTAAGGGCTAGGCAATGATGGTTAAGTGACTTGTCCCAGGTCACCCAGCTAGGAATTATCTGAATCCAGATTTGAACTCAGGACCTCCTGTCTCTAGGCCTGACTCTCAATCCACTGAGTGACCCAGCTGCCCCCTTTCTGGTTTTTCTCAAAGGTGAAGAATAGCCCTTAGTTTACCTTCACTGGCTTCCCACCAAAGCTTGATTACATGAAACGTAATCACAAACAGCAAATAATGAGTAAACTTAGTCATTCAAGCAAAAGAGCAAATATGAATTGTAGTACTTCCACAGGTTAGAATTTACTAGAGAATACATAACAATGAATGAGGTAGGAGTAAGATTAAATCCTAACTCAGAGTGAGAAAGAGTGAGGGAGACAGAGAGGAGAGAGAGAGAGAGAGAGAGAGAGAGAGAGAATATTCTCATTGATATTTTCTCTGGATCACAAGACCTAGATATCCAATATTTTGGAGTTTCAGCTTCCTATGCATGTCTGTGGCACTGGGGAGATCTTGGTACTTAGCTTCCCATATTAAGTCTTTTGAAAAATTTCTATTCATCTACTGTTAGACCTTTCTCTCCTTACTCTGGGTTGCAGTGTCTCATTCAGCTCTTCTCCAATGACCAAGAGACATGCCTTCCTCTGAGTTTTCAGCACAGAATTACTTCATAGAACCTCTTATGCTTGGGTAGAAGCATGGTTTTCTATAGAAAACAGAATGTAAAAAGATCCAGGGGGAGATCCGGACAAAGAACCTGAGAAAAATCTGCATAGGAAGAAATGATTGCATGACTAAACAATCTCTAAGGTCACTTTCAACTCTAATGCAGTAAAGGTCTCCAAATATATACAAAGTCTGCACCATCCACTCAAATAGAATTTTTCTCTTTACTTAGGAATATTTGGTCTTATGCAAAAAAAATCCGAGTATGACAGAAAAAAAAGACAGAAAAGTAGAGAAATGGAGAAATGAATGGAAGTTGAGGTAGAAAGCTGAAAGTGAACTACTCATTCATATTAGCAGTTTGTTTGTTAAAAAAATGAATGAATGAATAAATAAATATATACATTATTTATATATATATATATATGTAGATATATATGTGATTGTCCCAAGACAAAATTGGTGAGTAACTATGTCAGACTGAGTTAACAAAATATTTATAGGTTCTTCCCCATAACATATTTTGTTTATATCACAGGAGTTTAATGTACTCTATCTCTTTCTTCAATTTTCCCACCCCCACCCTTTTGCCTGTCTTCTTTGTCTTCTGGGGCCTATTCCCTTTGGAAATGCATTAGTTACCATGGAAACCTTAATGTCATTTTTTTTATGAGTGGGGTTTGGTGTAGCATGGAGTTAATTTATAGGGTGGTTAGGAATTCATGCCATGACTGGGGAAACATGAGACTATTATGATTTCTAGATCCACCTGTGTTGTAGAAATAGAAATGTTCACACTGTAGTTTGTACTCTTGTCATTACTATGAATTCTTTTAGTGAAATAAGGAGTGTAGCACAAATAACAAGGTATTTGAAGTCAGAGGACCTGAGTTCAAATTCTGGCTTTGTTAGTTACTCTCCATGTAAACTTGGCTGAGTCACTGCACTTTTCTGGAGCTGTTTCCCACTCAGTAAAAGAAGCATAAGATCCCTAAGATAATAAATATTGCCCCCTCTGCATCCATGATGTTATTTTAAAACCTGACACTAATAACAATAGCAGTTCTACAGTACTTTCTCATAATAGCCCTGTGAAATCAATAATAAAAGTCTTAACTATTTTAGAGATGTGGAAACTGAAGCTCAGAATTCAGTCTCAAATCCAACTCTAAGGACTCCAAATTCAATCCTGTAAACTATGAGTTCTCTGCCGATGTGAATGATATTTCACCGTGTCTTCATTATCACTAGTTCGGTTATTCAATTCGAAGAGCATATTAGAGATAATAAAGAATGAAGCACTCATTAGGCATTTCCATTAAAAGCTGTAAGATTTCATTGTGGTATCCCTGCTCTTGGGGTCAAGTGCTGCCTTCCTAGATGCTGGGGAATGGTGAAGGTAATATTTTAAAGCCTTTTTCGTTCATAAAAATCCCAGAGGCAGCATGGTAGAGGGGAGTAAGAAAGGAAACTGGAGTCGGGAAAAACATAGTGCTGAACTCAAGATCCAACAATCACTAACTAGGAATTGACTTCGGAAAAATCACTTAATCTTGCTGAATCCTAGCCTTTTCCTCAGAAAAAAGGGGAAAGGAAATACCTGAACCTTCTATCTCACCCAGTGTTAGTGAGGCAAGTGCTTTGTAAACTTAAAATGCTTTGCAGGGACAACTAGGTGATTCAGTGAATAGAGTGTCAGGTGGGAAGTCAGGAGGACCTGAGTTCAAATTTGACCTCACTTACTTCCTAGCTGTGTGACCCTGGGTGAGTCTCTTAATTCCATTTGCCTAACCTTTACCCTTTTGAGACAGAAAGTGAGGTTTTGTTTTGTTTTTAATGCTTTGTAAATATGTTGTTATTATTACATAATGTCTAACTTATTGTTCATTTCTCCGAAGAATCTAATTTATATTGACATGAGTTTTTAAACATGCCAATACCAATACTTGCTGGAATGGTTTGACTAAACCCTGAAGTGGAAAGAGTACTGGATCAGTAGCCAGAACAGAACAGTTATCTTACATACTAACTCTTTGGTCAGTCAAGCCTTTCAGCCTCAGTTGCCTTATCTATAAAATGGCTGTAATTTATAGAATTTACCTCATAGGGCTATTGTGATAAATTTAATCATGTAGGTAAAGCACTCTATAAGCCTTAAAGCTTACATAAATAATAGATCTCACTAGCTCAGAGAGAGAGCTTTGTAATAACACAAAGGGTATAGGACTAGAATCCAAGACACTTAGGTCTTGGTTCTGGCTCTAACATTACCTTGCTGCATTTTCTTGTGCAGACAATTTAATCTCCCTGGGACTCAGTGTCCTCATTTATAATAAGGAGGGATTTGGAGGAGAAGACCTGGTTCCTAGAACATTGTACATAGAGACTGATACATTATGGCACAATTGAATGTAATAGACCTTTCTACTATCAGCAATGCAATGACCCAGGACAATCCTAAGAAAGAAGGCTATCCATGTCCAGAGAAAGAACTGTGGGAGCAGAAACATGGAAGAAAAACATATCAAGTGGCTTGATGGGGATATGATTAGACTTTTGGCATTAAAAGATCACTCCACTGCAAATATGAATAATATGGAAATAGGTTTTGAACAATGATACATGTATAACCCAGTGGAACTGCGTGCCAGCTTCAGTAGGGGGGAGGAAAGATATGTGTGTGTGGGGGGGGATCATGAATCCTATAACAATGGGAAAATATTCTAAATTTTAAAAAAAAATTTAAAAAGAAGACCTGGTTCCTTGAACATCATATAACTGTAGCTAGAGAATAATGATGTCTGCAGAGAGGTTTACCTAAGAAACAAAAAATTTTAGGAATGGTTCTAATCTGCTAAATAACCATGGAAAAGTAGAGGCAGCTGGTGGCACAGCAGATAGAACACTTGAATGTAAGGCAAGTGTCTTATCCTCAGTTTCCTCAGCAGAAAATGTAATAATAATAGCCCCAACCTCCCTGAGTAATTACAAGGGTCAAATGAGATACATTTTTAAAGGCATTTAACACAGTGCCTGGCTCATAGTAGTGCTATATAAATATTTCTTCCCCAAATACTTTATCTTTCCAAGTTCCAGTTTCCACTTGGGGAAATTAGAGCAAAATTTTTTTATTTAAACCTTTCTTTTAAAATATATTCCAAGAGTCTGTGATTTCATCAATGTGGTTTCTCATTTTATTGAGGTAGATCACAACCCTTCCACACCTTAGTGGACAGTCTTTTTATGAATTACTTTCTGAAATATCCATAAACCTGTAGAGAGTTAGTAATATGATACAATGGGAAGAAAATACTTCTGATCCTACCTCTATGACCTTGGACACTTAAGTCACTTACCTTCTATGAGCCTCAATTTCTTACTCCATAAAGTGAAGAGGTTGAACCTTTGAGGTTTCGTCTAGATTTATGATTCTGAATCAACCTAGTGATGCCTTGATGATGTTTAAACTTAGCTTGGCCAAAAAGATATAAAGCTTATCCCTGGGACTATTCTTGGAACCCTTCCAGAGCTTTTGCTCCCCTGGCATTGCGTTGGAGAACCTGGTGTTACCTCCATGCCAGAGTGAGGCATTGGAGGAGGTCGTTAGGAGACATAGATTTTATTTTGAATATTTTCCCCTAGTTATATATTTCATGTTCTTTGCCTCTCCCCCAACCCCCCTAACCTCCCTTAGCTGAGGCACAATTCCACTGGGTTTTACATGTATCACTGATTAAGACCTAATTCCATATTATTGATAGTTGGACTAGAGTTATCATTTAGGAGACACAGATAGTTTGCTGATAATATTACATGGCAATTACCTTTGTGACTTAAAGGATGGTCTCATTGGGAATATACACTAAGTATGAATAACATTCTATAGTTTCTTCTGACATTTAAGTTCCAAGGCTCAATACAATATCCATTTTGTTGTAATTCTTGAAAAAAGAAAACAATATTGGCTATTATGTCCCATCAGCCTAAGCAGCTGTCCAGAAAGGAGGCTGGGGCAGAGGAAGTTCTGCACCCAGTAAGAATAATAGTTCTTAAGCAGTTCTGCCAAGGTATCACAGAGAATTCTCCATCAGCAAAAGATGCTATCTACAAATACCCTGGAGTCCTGGAAGTCGTTGGAGTTGATCATCTTAAAGTAAAAACATTTATTAATGCAAATCATCTAGTCTCTCATTTCTCCACACAAACTCCCAATACTCTTTGCCTAGAATAACTCTTGACTAGAAATATATTTTTGAAATGTACCCTACACAAAATATGTATATATTCTTATTTCTGTTCAATCTTTCAACCACAGAGTGGTGCTATTGCAATAGATAAGGGAGGGTGGAGTACAGCCTCTCTTTTAAATTTACTCTAAGGAGGAAGTTATAAGGGGTTTCCAAGGAGGAGATAGGAATTGCAAGGCAAAGGGCTTTGATAGTTCAGGTGCCTCCCTTACAAAGGAAGTTTCTTGCTCTTAGATAAAATGAGGAGGGTTGAAAGATGGTCAATGACCTAAAAATACAGTGAACTAAGAAGATGCTGAGCTATGATAGTATATCACCAAGTATGGTGTCCACTCAAGCAAGATGGAAGGAAGAGGTGAAACAATCATCTAGAAAATGCAAGACTTTAGGAAATATGAGTAACTCATAAGTTTCCTCTCAACAATGCTGTGAGGTAGGCATGGCATCATTATTTATTTGAACTTTACCTTTGAGGAATCTGAAGGTCCTCATAGATGTGACTTGTTCTTCTACATCAGCAAATGGGAATAAATTTAGGTTTTTAAACTCATTCCAAATCCCCAAATCTGGTGCTTCTTACAGAGGCCTGGTATGCTCTTGAATAGTATGGATTATGGCTGGCTACGTAAGCTATGTAAGCTGGAACCGCTCGATTTCTCTTCTCCCCCCTTCAATTTGGATGGATAGACACAACTGAAGCTTCCACACAAAGGTTTCACTGGAGAACAAAAGACCTGCTACAAAGTGTCAAGTTGCGGGTTGTAGAAGACTTCCCTCAACCCCCTCCCCTTAAAAATATTTTACTCCATTCCAACTCTTTGCCACTCAGTCTCCTCAGTTCAGCTATCACATTGCCATTCTTTAGAAGCCTTTCTGAAAGGGCAGTGAGTGGGGAAGCCCCTCACGTTTTGGAATTTGTCATAGTTCTCTGACAAGATGGGGAGTGAGGAGGGGGAGGGCTGGCGGTAGTGACTTCTGAATCACATCTTTGCTTCCTCACCATTTACAGAGAGGAAAGGCAGGTTCTCCCTCTCTCCTCCCTCCTCCCCCCATATATTTGACAAGATTAAGGTGTTGATTCTCATATTACAAGACTTGCCGATCGCATGCAAAAAAACACACCAGTTCAGGACAAAACCTGAGTTGAGAATCAAGGCAAAACTGCTTTTTAGTTTTTGCTTCTCCGGGACATAGTGAGAAGGGGTGTCAGTTGAAGGCATTTGCAGAACAAATCGCTGGTCTTAGACTCCTTTTCTTTCTCTGATTTTTCAAATTCAATTTCATCTCCTTCCTCTCCTCTCCCTCTGGGCAGTTTGAGACAGTAGAGCTCACCGCTGGTCAGCCAACACATTTTTAACCCTTTAACTGCAGCAGTTGGAGAGCCTCTTATTTCCACCCTCTGCCCCCACCCCAGCCTTCTTGCTTTTAATTTTAATTTTAATTTTATTTTATTTTGGTTTCTTAATACGAGGATGCAGCTGGAGAATGGGAGAAAAGCGTAGGTGCTGGATTTTAAGGGTCCGACTCTGTCAAAGAATCTAAATCTTGACTCTAAAATCCTTTGACACCGGGAGGGGAAAAAGAGAGGCGGGGGGGGGGGGGGCAGAGAAAGAAGAGAGGAGAGGGGAGGGGAGAGAAAAGGAAGGGAGGCGGGCAGAGAGAGAGAGAGAAAACCAAACCCAAACAGTACACGCCCAGCCCATGTCTTGATGGGGGGAGGAGGGGAAAAGCCTCTGCTGTCTAACCTGGGCTGGAAGAAAACCGCGCTAGAACCGGGGATACCTTGGCGCGAAGGGAGCCACCTAAGGAGAACCCAACCCCTCGGAGGGGCTGCGGGAGGTGACGCCCCAGAGTCTCGGTGAGCGCTTCTCCACATTTTCGATGTGACAGCCCCCATCAGCCGGGATAATGACGAGGCAGGTACAATCTATATAGTACGCAGCCCCCCAGCCCCATTTCTCACCAGTGCTTATAACCTCCCCGGCTTCCTCCGCTCCCCGCCCCCTTCGACTTCCCCTAGCCGCTCTTTGCTGCCTAGTTCGGGCTAATTCAAGCATACTTCGGCGTCTCTGTGCGGGTTTCATAGTTTTTTTAATACTTCCCAGACCCCACACCTTGGGGTAGAGGCAGGGACTGGTCAGACCCCCAGCCCGGGTTCGAAGCTCCGAGGTACAAAATCAACGCAAGATCGGATACTTTAATGTTTAAAATTGTTTATTTTTCCCGCTCATTGTCACTTCAGTTCTACCTTGGGAACGAGGTAGACTGGATGGGTAGGGGACTGATCACCGGGGTAGGAGAGTGAGATGTTGGGCACACAGGAGAAGTATCACTGTTAATGTAGGGAAGGGCCAACCAGACTACAGCTTAAGCGACTTTCGGGCCTCTTTGACTTCCCAAATGGGTGCTTCAAGTTGGCTTAAAACACTTTTGATTTCTTTTTGTTGCCTCAAATACTATTATATTTTTTCCCTAAATGGGAAAATGCGGGCAAATGGGAAAAGCAAAATGGTTTTAACCGGTAAACTGAGAGAGAGAGAGAGAGAGAGCACGCTAGGAGGGCAGCTAAACTTATCACCTTCTCTTCTGCAATATTCATCTTTCGAATTTTTTTCCGAAATTTTTCGAAAAAAACAATTCGCATTGCACCCCCTCTCATTTCCACTCTCACCCTACCCCCTTTCTGAGAAATCCTGGGGCTATTTTTCTCTTTTGAGATTATCTGCTTTTGGAGACGTGAGTCGCTACTTTTTGGCTTCAGGGAGAGGTTTTTTTTTTTTTTTTTTTTTTTTTTTTTTTCTCTTCTCCCTGATTTTGTTTTTCTCTCTAGCCCGCAACCACCACCCCTCCTCCCCCCCCCCCGT